>NW_011494961.1:3262585-3262855 GCF_000754665.1 Bison bison bison
GCGCCCCGCGCCCGCGCCCGCTGACAGCTGCAGCTGGGCTCACGCCGTCCGCTCCCGGCTCCGCGGCCTCCGCCCCCTCGGACTCCCTCCCCTCCGCCTCTACCCCTCCTGCCCCGGTGCGGATCGTTTCGCAACTGCTCGCCTCTCGCCCCGTGCCCGGCTGTTTTCCATTTCCCGGCCCCTCTTCTTGAGTACTTTGCGCCTGCATCTGGGGAGAGGGTCTAGAAAGGGGTCGGAGAGAGCGTCGGAAGGAGAAGAAGGAAGCGAGGC
>NW_011494961.1:3262955-3263421 GCF_000754665.1 Bison bison bison
GTCATCTCCCCTCCCGCCCCGCCCCTGCGCACACTCCCTCGCCGGCGAGCTACTTTCGGACGAGGAAAGTGAGGGCGGCCCTGGGTGACAGCGCCGCGGGGCGAGTCCCGGGGAAGCCGCGCGTCTGCTCTCGTCTGGTCCGCCGCGCTCCCAGCCAGGGGGACAGCCCGGACCGAGGATGGCTTCGACTACAACCTGCACCAGGTTCACGGACGAGTATCAGCTTTTCGAGGAGCTCGGAAAGTAAGCGCCTTTGCCGGGTACTCGCACGTCCCCTTTCCAGCAGAGGGCGGGTCGCGTTACCCCCGACCCACGGGCCTCCCGCGTGGGGCGAGGGAGTTGGGAGACGGGAGGAGAGGGAAGAGGGCCCCCGGTGTGTTGGCTCGGAGGAAGGTGTTGTCTTGGTAAGAGGAGGGGACGACGAAGGGGAACGACCTTCCACCCCGGCTGTGGCCCTTTCTGATAA
>NW_011494961.1:3263537-3283881 GCF_000754665.1 Bison bison bison
TAATCCTTAGCCCACCTTCTCCCGCTCCCCCACCCCCCTGCACTAGAGACTTAGTGGATTTACGATCCCTGCAGTTGTAGCTGTCATCCTGAGAAGTGTGCGAGCTCGCGCGCGCGCGTGCGCGTGTGTGTATGGAGAGGAAACAAGAACCCATGTAAAATGCAACATAGATCACGTTTTCTGTAAATAGAGATGCCGCCGGGTTCGCCGGCGAGTCAGCCATACGACCCACGTTCAAATGAGAACTCACTGCCCCAGACGGTGCCATATTTATTGATGCCGAAAGTTCAACTTGGCGTAGAGTCTGTTTCGCATCCAGTAGTTGTTCTGTCCAGGAAAAGAGCCTCCCAAAGGAACTCGACCCCCTGTCCCATATCCACTATTATTCCTTGCACTAGATTACTCGCTCATCATCACCCTTCCTAGGATTTACGTGAACATCTTCGAGTTCTCTGGGAGGATTTATTTACACAGGCAGTGGAAAAGCCCTCTGGAGACCGGGATAGTGCTTCCCAGGGGTAACCTAACGTTGTATGTTGTTTAAAAACGACCTTCTACACCTGACCGACAGGACTACTTGGCAGTGTTAAGGAAGGAGGCAGGAGACCTACTGAGAACCTGTGCAAAGGAACCTAGGGGCCGAGCCGTGAACGTTAATTTATGTAGCATCAAACCCAACCCCAGTTCCTCTATCGCTAATGTCGAACATTACTTAAGAAAGAGGTGCATTTATGTGTATGTTGTTGTTTTCTACAGTTGAATTAAAGGATGTGTAAATATCTTTTAAATGTAATGAAGATCATATCCTTATATATTTATGTTGTCTGCTGTTAAAACATGGAGAATATGTCGGAAGAGCAGCTTAATTCAAATCTCTCCCCTCCCCCAGCCCAAAACAGGGCAGAGAGAAATCACCACAGCAGGATTTGTTAAACCACACACAAATGTTCCTAAGATTTATTTTAATGAAAACAATCGCCATATTTACTTACTTGGAGCCACATTAATTTTTTTTTCCTACCAAAATAAATAGGCAGCAGATTTTTGCTGCTCCTCTTCAGCTCTTTGCAGGATTTTTTTCTCAGAGCATTTGGTGCTGTGTGAGTGTGAATTGTAAAATGTTTTCAAATTTCATGTGCAAACAAGAGTCGTCATAATTGGCAGTTCCTTTCATTTTGTTGATTAATAATGTGTGCTCCCAGTTAAGTAAAATTTATTTTTGTTCTTCAACGTTAAAGAAGGTCTGAGTTTCCAGGAAGAATTGTTCGTTTTCTAGATATTACTATATGGTGCACTGATATTTGACAGTTCACTAAATTCAATAAAAATACTCAGATGTAAGTTTTTAATAGAATATCAAGCTGATTATATTGATGACCTGCTAATTATTGGTTTTCAGGGGGGCATTCTCAGTGGTGAGAAGATGTATGAAAATCCCTACTGGACAAGAATATGCTGCCAAAATTATCAACACCAAAAAGCTTTCTGCTAGGGGTGGGTATTTTCAACCACATATATGTTAATTGTGCATTTGTCACGTTGGTTATCGGTTCTGTTGTATGTTGGTTGTGTTCTCTGTAAGTAAGTCATTTAGTTATAATTGTAGCTGTAGGTATCATATTACCTTTTGAGATTATTTCCTGCCTGAGTGCTTCTTGGTTTGTGCAGTTTTAAAAATGTGACCAAATACAATTGTTACTTGATAAATTGTTAAAATCTTATCTTTTCTGTGGGTAATAGCATAACTATATTTTAAAGCAAATAAATGTCACTAAGTGCAATTTGCCTTTAGCTCCACTGTTAAATAACTTTCAGAAAAACCCTGGAATGGAAAAATGTAAGTCTCACAACTGTCATTATTCCCTTTTGCTTTTGAGGGGAAAAATAGGTCATAACTCAGTTAAATCGTATATTTCAATTGTAGTTACACTTGAACTTAATTCATTAAGGTATATTTAACAGTAACGGCTTTGGGAGGAACATTTTATAGTTGCTATATTCCAGGAAATTCAGCTTGATTTTGATGTTTCTGAGTGCAGTTTAGACCTTTACTTGATCATCTGCAGTAAGACTTCTCACTCATGTAATGTATTTTACATATGCTTTATAACTGCAAAGATAATTCATACTCATAAAATAGCTGTTGACATAAGCAAAAAACTTGGAGGGGTCTCATTGCATTCTTTTTATTTTGTTGAACTCATGCAAAAGTACTTATACTGAAAGGTTAGGCATTCCAATTATTGTGAGCACGTGTCTAAGGTATTAATATTTTCATGGGAATTTATGGTTTGATGAAATTAAAATGAAGAAAACGCCATAGTATAAGTCCCTTTCAGTGACCTGATTTAAGTAATGAGAAAAGAAATCCCATCAGGGTTGCTTTTCTTTCTTTAATTTGTCTTCTAAGAAGTGTTGCTTCCTAGTATCTGGTATCATTGTGTCTGGTCTCTGCCATGATTTTTTTTTTCTCCTCTTTGTTGCAGATTCTGCTTTTAATGTGTACTTTAGGTTGACATTTCAGTTTATTCATTTAAGTGAAAGTTTGTATTTCTTTCACCTGATTTTAATGAGTCTGAGGACCATCTTATGTGTAAAAGTAACCAGCACCATAGATTCAGGACAGGAGGACTAATGGAATACACTTTATGCTCAATTATGTTCTCTTTTTCCACTTCTCTCTACTCCACAGGAAGATTTTTAATGGTGAAAAGGAGTTGCTATTGTACATGACAGTTTAGTGTAGAAAAGAAAAGTGCAAAAATGTAGTCAGATTCTATCAGTGCTTGTATAATATCTTCCTGTATGCTTGGTACTTTTGGCAAGAGTTGGGGTATCAGTTCTTTTAGAGGTGTTAAAACACCTATCTCCTATCTTTCTGTGGCTTTAACATTGTCTCTTAAATGTGTTTCATTTTTACTAATTTCTTAATTACAAGTCCCTTTTCATCCACCACCTTTCATACTGGCTACACCAGGATGGTAAACACCCCTGTCTCTGCTCACATAGGTTTCATTTTACTTTTGCTTCAAACGTATGAAGATAAGTCTTTAGGCTGCTGAAACTCCTTGCTGCTTTTCTGCTGATGTTCCTCACTTGTTCAATCTGCTTTCAAGAACAATGTACCCCACAGCTACCTTGCCCCTTCTGGATTTAGTGATCTTCATTGTTTCAGTTATATTTAGGAAAGTAGTTAGGGCTAAAATGCTTGCTTCATGTTCTCCCTTTGCAATTTTCTTGTGACTTTGAGCAAGTTTCTTAATCTGCTGAAGAATGAGGTGAAGAAGGTGACTCTGGAACTAGATGCCCTGGATTTAAGTTAAGATTCCTCTACCTGTGATTTGTGTGATCTTGTGCAGTTTACACACTTTCCATGAGCCTCACTTTTCTCATCCGTAAAATTGAGTAATCACTCTTTTATAGGGTTTTTGTGGCAATTAAGTGGCTTAAGCTGCATTCCATGAATATTAGCTGCTATTATCTCATTGGGTTGTTGTAAAGATTAAATTAAATTGTGACAGTTTAAATTATAAATCTAGTTGGAAGCCTTGATTTAGCTGTGAGAACCCAATTTGAATCTTGGCTCTATTGCTAGTGTACTCAGTATGTAAATTTGGTTCTGTCACATAACTTTTTTGACCTCGGGTTGTTCTTTAGTCAAGTGGGGGAAAAAAAAAATCCCCGTATGGTGTCATGGGTGGTTTTGAGGATTCAGTGAATTTTATGAGAATCACTTCTAAAATGCAAAATGCTGTGTCAGTTTTATCTGTTACTGCTCACCTATAAGATATTGTACTTTTCCTTCAAAATGTTCAATTTATTTTGTATTGTCGCGCTGATTAGTTTATAGAATATTTGTACCTATGCATGTATACATTTGTTAAACCTCTATTCAAGCTATAAAGTCTTAATGGAAAAACACTATGCTTTCATTTTTTTTACTATAACATTCTACCCCACTGAGGACATTAGGAGGGGCTCATTACGGAGTGACGAGAATCACATGTGGCTGTTAGGTGGTTTGTAAAAGAGATACCTAGTTCATTCCTAAGCATAAGCAAATACAGGATGTAAAGAAGTCTGTAAGGTTGTATACTAAGAGCTCGTGGTTAAAAATATGAATTCTCCTTTCAGAGCACTCCCTTCCCAGATTATGATTTTAAAAAATTTCTTTTGCAGAAAAAAATTTTAAATAATTAAGGGGAAATTAGAATAAAATGCAAAATAACATTTTCACCCCAAGGTAATGAAAAATTTTTTTTTTTTGGTTGCACATGGCAGATTTTGTGAAACATGTAACTTTTTTGTACAAATTTTTGTTTGTATTTGAAATGCCATGCCTTTTGTAAATCCCAGTTTTACGCCTGTTTGTTTCAAAGACCAAGCAGGCCTTCCAACTCCATGTTCTTTAAGTGTAACATTACAGCTGAAGAAGAAAGGCCATTGTCTGTACATCTAAGACCATTAGAGAATTGCCAAAAATTTGGCTACATTCATGGACAAATTTGCACATCCAACTATACTGTCACCTGTGCATTTTTATGTGCCTTGAACTTAGTGGATTTCGAGCAAACAGTTTCAGTCACATTACCTCCCAGCTGTTAGTCACATACATCATGTTTGGGAGACTCAGTGTTGAAGAATTTCTTTCCTTTTGCATTAACATGTTCAAAGAGCATTCATTATACAATGGATCAGAGAGAGAGGTACATTCCAATATAGTTGACTTGTTTTTAGAAGAAAAAATAGTGTAGATATGTTTCAAGCATGTGAGATTTTATATGTAACTTCTGTCCTCTAAAATTTTTTTCGTTAGTTTGCTAACATTTGCTAAGAAGACATGCTTAGTAAATAGTGGGTAGTGATAATAGAATTTTCTCATATTATTAGGATAAGAATTAGAAATTATCATTTTGATCAGTTAGGTTAGTAGTTAACAAATACTAATTTGCCTTGCTGTTTTGATTTTTTTGTCTATGTTGATGTTCTTATAACTAAGTTATTGTTAGATTATGAAAAGTCCATGAAGGACTGTGATCACAGTTCAGAATCCAATGGATTGAAGCTTCTGATGGTTAGATGTCTTTAGAAATAGTACATGTGATTTTCTCATTTTAAAACTTGTGGTAAATGATTTTTTATGGCACTACTGATTTCTTGCCGTTCATCTCCTGATGAATTTTTTGATCTTTAGAAACCATTTCTTATTATATAGTCTGTGATACACCATGTTGTTGTTTTGTAAAATGTTAAAAAGTACAGTAGAAGCTTGAAATAATATATGTTATTACAAGTATATTTTACCTCTGTTGCTGAAGTTAAAAAGGGATTTCATTTTATATTTATGTAAAATTTCAGATACAATGCAAGTGGATAATTTTGATCTTTGCTGGTTTTGTTAATTCCTAGATTGATAGAACTAGAACATGAATCAGGATTTTATGAACTGTTGGACCATGTACACAAAATTAGGTCTCAGCTATGAAATCTGAATTCTGCATTTATGTTCCTGAGTAAGGACATCAACTCAGTATAAAAATTAAAATATAGTAATTTGAGTTTTTTCCATCATGAATTATCATAAAGCACATAATAGGATTTTCTTGGACATTTAACTTCTTTTGTTAACTAGAATCTTAATTTGTTAGTCTTTTCCTTAGGCTGATACAGAGGCAGGCCAACTCCTAGTGTCTCTAGGGCTGGCTTGGTATTTCTTTTTTTTTTTTTTTTTTTAAGATATCTGACCCTTCTCATTTATTGGCATATGGTGTGTACAGTGTTTCCCCCCCCCCCATAAATTATTGACAGTTAATTGCCAATTAGTTCATTGGTGGTTTACATGGAAAGCTGTGTTAAAGCTTTTAAGTCATAATAGTATCATTTAGTGAACTGTACTGTGATATATTAAATGGGAGTCTTAGCAAAATATTTTTACTCTGAAATATACCTCTATATTTTATATTACTTTATAGATTACTAAGCACCTTCACAAAGGTGACCTCATTTTATGTTTTTATTTGATAAATATTTAATGATTAAAATGGGCAGAATGTTAAGAATAATAAGGCCGTCTACACAAATAGACATCATAGAAGATATAAGTGGTGTTCTAAGTCTAGCGTGAATAAAGTGCTATGGAATTTCTAAGGAGGGAAAGATTGTTTCTGCCAAGGGAGATGAAGGAAGGCTTTTATATAATATAAATTTAAATATTTAAAACCATAATGCAGACGGGTTCAAGTACCAAAGTCTAAATAAACAATTTGGAGAGTGTTCAAAATGGTTTAGATATCTGATTATAGTGAAAGTTGTTTTATTCATATGGTACTTTTGTTAAAACTATCAGTAAAAAGTTATTTTTGTTGTAGGAAATTTTTTAGGTTACGATTTTTAGGTTATAGCTGGTTATGATTCCAGTTAAAGTAGGTATCTCAATGCTTGTTAAGGTGAACTCGTAGACCTTTCATCTGCTTAACTCTTTCTTTAGGATAAAGAAACTGATAGGTTTGGAGGAGGGAGAGGACAGCTCTGTTGTTTGGTTTTGAAATCAACTATTGTTTTTTATGGGGCTTCCCAGGTGGCGCTAGTGGTAGAGAACCCACCCTGCCAATGCAGGAAACATAAGAGAAGTAGGTTTGATCCCTGGGTCCTGGAAGATCCCCTCCAGTACATTGCATGGCAACTCACTCCAGAATTCTTGCCTGGATGATCCCATGGACAGAGGAGCCTGGGGGGCTACTGTCCTTAGGGTTGCAAAGAGTTAGACATGACTGAAGTGACTTAGCATGCATTGTTATTTATACACAATCACAGAACATTATAATTGATTTTTTTTTTTTTTTAGATAGGTGAACCCCTTTTCTAACACTGTCTCATGTTAACAACATATGAGGTTGCTTGTTACTACCAAAATCAATAATAATAATAATAAACTAATAGAAATGTTATAGCCATTATTTAAAGAACACCTTCTAAGTAGCATGTATATATTTACAAGATATTTTATTTAATATTTTATTTAAGACTTCCCTGGTGGCTTAGAGGTTAAAGCGTCTGCCTGCAATGTGGGAGACCTGGGTTTGATCCCTGGGTCGGGAAGATTCCCCTGGAGAAGGAAATGGCAGCCCACTCCAGTATTCTTGCCTGGAGAATCCCATGGACAGAGGAGCCTGGTGGGCTACAGTCTACGGGGTCACAAAGAGTCGGACATGACTGAGCCACTTCACTTCACTTATTTAATCCACACTGCAGCCTTTAGCGGAGAAGGCAATGGCACCCCACTCCAGTCCTCTTGCCTGGAAAATCCCACGGATGGAGGAGCCTGGTAGGCTGTAGTCCATGGGGTCGCTAGGAGTCGGACACGACTAAGCGACTTCCCTTTCACTTTTCACTTTCATGCATTGGAGAAGGAAATGGCAACCCACTCCAGTGTTCTTGCCTGGGGAATCCCAGGGACGGGGGAGCCTGGTGGGCTTCTGTCTATGGGGTCACACAGAGTTGGACATGACTAAAGTGACTTAGCAGCAGCAGCAGCCTTTGGAGAGGCAATATTATCTCCATTTATAAATAGTTACTATGAGTTACTCTTACTAAATGGCAGAGTCAAGAATTTTAGCCCAGTTTTCTGTCTCTCTAAAGCCTGAATCTTGCCATCACGAATCCTGTTCATTGTTGTTACAGAAAACTTAACCTTTCTGTACTGATCTGTATGTGCTTGACTTATCTCCCCGCTAAACTTCAGGTTCCTTTATAAAAAGGACTATGTCTTATACATTTTATATTTCCAACACAATGTATGGAATTGACTGTTCAGGTTCCAACTTATGAGAGAAGATAGTGTTTTAATTGCTGCAGTAACAGAAGATCAAATGGAAGTTTCAAAAGGCATCCCCATGCTAATTTGTGAAAGGAAAACAGTGTAGTGAAAAATCTTATTAAAATGGTAGAAAGTGATTACAGAAGAATGAGATACTTTGGTGAACTTAATGTATTAACTGATTAAAAATATCTTAATATACAATGAGTTCCTAGGATTACTTCTTCTAAATGATTTACTTGTTGCTCAAAAAAAGCACTCAGCCCTTAACCAAAGCCCAGAGAAACCTGCTGATAAAGGCATTCTCCTTCTCTGGCTCACTTTGTCTGACCAGTGAAGAATGGAAGACAGATGCTTCTTGCGTTGTTTCTTCTTGGACAGCACTGCTGTGTGTGTCAATTCCTACTGAAGTGTAGCAAGTGAAAGTCAAATACAAAACTGTTAAATTTTTTATTGTTGGAAAAATAACTCTTAGGTATAGCAAGTAGTGCGTGCTAAGTTGCTTCAGTCATGTTCAACTCTTTGCGACCCCATGGATCATAGCCTGATAGGCAACATGGGCACAATAAAGGACAGAAACAGTAGGGACCTAACAGAGGCAGAAGATATCAAAAAGAGGTGGCAACAATACACAGAAGAACTATACAAAAAGTATCATCATGACCCAGATACCATGATGATGTGATCACCCATCTAGAGCCAGACATCCTGGAATGCGAAGTCAAGTGGGCCTTAGGAAGCATCACTACAAAGCTAGTGGAAAGTGATGGAATTCCAGTTGAGCTATTTTAAATCCTGAAAGATGATGGTGTGAAAATGCTGCACTCAATATGCCAGTAAATATGGAAAATTCAACAGTGGCCACAGGATTGGAAAAGGTGAGTTTTCATTCCAATCCCAAAGAAGGGCAATGCCAAAGAATGTTCAAACTACCGCACAATTGCACTCATCTTACATGCTAGCAAAGTAATGCTCAAAATTCTCCAAGCCAGGCTTCAACAATATATGAACCATGAACTTCCAGATGTTCAAGCTGGATTTAGAAAAGGTGCAGGAACTAGAGATCAAATTGCCAACATCTGTTGGATCATCAGAAAAGCAAGAGAGTTCCAGAAAAACATCTACTTTTGCTTTATTCACTACGCCAAAGGCTTTGACTGTGTGGATCACGACAAACTGGAAAATTCTGAAAGAGATGGGAATACCAGACCACCTTTCCTGCCTCCTGAGAAATCTGTATGCAGGTCAAGAAGCAACAGTTAGAACTGAACATGGAACAACAGACTGATTCCAGATCGGGAAAGGAGTACGTCAAGGCTGTATATTGTCACCCTGCTTATTTAACTTATATGCAGAGTACATCATGAGAAACACTGGGCTGGATGAAACACAAGCTGGAATTAAGATTGCTGGGAGAAATATCAATAACCTCAGATATGCAGATGACACCACCCTTATGGCAGAAAGTGAAGAGGAACTAAAGAGCCTGTTGATGAAAGTGAAAGAGGAGAGTGAAAAAGTTGGCTAGAAGCTCCACTTTCAGAAAACTAAGATCATGGCATCTCGTTCCATCACTTCATGGCAAATAGATGGGGAAACAATGGAAACAGTGAGAAACTTTATTTTTGGGGGCTCCAAAATCACTGCAGATGGTGACTGCATCCATTAAATTAAAAGATGCTTACTCCTTGGAAGAAAAGTTAGGACCAACCTACACAACATATTACAAAGCAGAGATAATTCTGCCAACAAAGGTCCGTCTAGTCAAAGCTATGGCTTTTCCAGTAGTCATGTATGGATGTGAGTGTTGGACTGTAAAGAAAGCTGAGCACTGATGCTTTTGAACTGTGGTGTTGGAGAAGACTCTTGAGAGTCCCTTGGTCTGCAAGGAGATCCAACCAGTCCATGCTAAAGGAGATCAGTCCTGGGTGTTCATTGGAAGGACTGATAATAAAACTGAAAGTCTAATACTTAGGCTACCTATTGTGAAGAACTGACTCATTGGAAAAGACCCTGATGCTGGGAAAGGTTGAAGGCAGGAGGAGAAGGGGGTGACAGAGGATGAAATGGTTGGATGGCATCACCAACTCGATGGACATGAGTTTGAGCAAACTCTGGGAGTTGATGATGGACAGGGAAGCCTGGTGTGCTGCAGTCCATGGGGTCACAAAGAGTCAGACATGATTGAGCGACTGAACTGAACTGAGGCTTCTTTGACAATGGGATTCTCTAGGCAAGAATACTGGAGTGGGTTGCCATTCCCTTCTGCAGAGGTTCTTCCCAACCTAGGGATCAAACCCACTAATAGTATAAAGGTATGAAGGAAATGGAACCAACTCCAATATTCTTGCCTGGGAAATCCCATGGACAGAGGAGCCTGAATCTGATATGATTGATAAATATTGTGCCCGTAGCTCTTATGGGCTCTACTAGAGGTATTCACAGGGCCTTCCGTGTATAATAGTTATGGGTTGGAGGTGACTGGTATCATAGATTTCCTGAAGAGATTCATGGGTGAGGTTGTGTTTGGAATGGTAAGTGCGCCTGACAGAAAAGGGAGAAATGTTTGGCCAGTCAGAGTAAAGCAGCCTGTTCAAAGGAAGAGAAAGCCCTGGTCTACCCTGCAGATGCAGTGAGGACACCTGGTACTGTTGGAATCCTCTCTCCTTTAAGACTCAGTTCAGGCATTGCCTCCGCTGTGAAGCTGTCTCTGACTTCTCCACACCTCCTTTGCTTCTCTAGACAGATATGATTATTTTTCTCATCCCCTGAATAGCTTCTTCATGTTTCTTCAGGAACTTGTCACACTTCTCCCCTTACATTATCGTTATTTATGCTGTAACTTTCAAGCATTTTGTGGACATTTTAAAATTTATCTTTGGATCTGTGCCTGGCATAGTAATACAGTATTGAATATACTTGTGTTTGTTGAATAAATGGACAACTGAATGGGTAAAAAATAAGATTCTGACTCTTGAAATAGACCTATGATTAACAAAGACTGTGACATGAAATAAATCATTGACCTGAGGCTTCATGTCAGGTGGCATTCATTAACTGAATGAATTAATTCCCAGTTATTCACAATTTTCTAATCATTCCATTAGTTTTCAGATGACAGATTATCCTTCGTTGGAGTTCTGTATAATTCCGTAAATTTGGGGGCAACTGTGTACAAATTCTTAGCGCATTTTCTTTTTTTTAAACCATGTGAAGTGATTCAATAATACGGGGTAACATTTTCATTGTGTGTCCATCAGTACCTCTTCAGTAATGCCAGATTCATGGCATTATTACATTTTAAAAAAAGGGTTTTAAAATTTTCAGTTTGTTCTCCAAAGGTTGTCACTTTTTCACTTTTCTTTTAACAGAGCTCACTTTAAAAAGCATTTTGGTGATATTTTATGAGTTTTGGATATGCGAATCATGGGTATTATTTGCTTAGAGTGATTATTGGATATTTCAATAAAGGCAGTTAGAGGCTGCAGCGTCTATCAGTTCTGAAACTTGGTAAAAGGACTGGGAAGTGTACTTGTTTCAATATTAGAAAAGGGAACACATCTTAAAGCATTTATTTGTGTTTCCTCTTCAGGGAACTTTTTCTTGTGTGATATGTAATAGGAAATTGGGAATTTCACAATTCTGTAACTTTATAATTTTGTTATATGTTTTAGAAAATATGTTCTTTTCGTGAAAGGATTTTGATCACATTTTTAAATGGCAGTTTAAAGGTCAGATATAGGAGAAGTGATTTGTGAAATTCATTCTGGCCATTTTGTAGAAACTATTTATGATGAATTTTTTATTTTAATAGAACAAATTGTATATGCTTTTATATCAAAGATTCATATGTATAAAGATTATAAAGATCATATTTGTTGCAGAGAGACTTGTACACTTTGGATAAACCTCTAAAATCCAGTTTTTATTATTTGTTACCAATTTAGATAAAAATATTTTAAAATATTATAAAAATGTTACCAAATTGGGGAAATACAGAAAAACAGAAGACATTCAAAGTTAAGTTACCCCAAACATGGTACAGATTTTGTTTGTTTCTTTCTTAGTTTGTCAGAATACTGGACTTAAATACACAATTTTTTGTCCTGTCTTTTGTCTTAATTTTACAAAGTCTACCTATCTGACTACAAATCCTTTGAATTACACTTCACTAAGAAAACATCAGTTTAGAATTGCTGGGGTTTTTTTTTATTATTATTATTCTTTGCTATGATAAATGATAATAGTAAACGTTGTTTTGTAAAACTTTTTCATATTTCTAGTTCTTTTCTTCGGGAGTATCCATAAAGGAGAACTAATGAGTTAGAGGGTTGAATTATCAAAATTCTTGATAAATGTTGCCAGATTGCATTTTCCAAGCTTTGTACGTTTCTGCCAATAATACTTAAATTTGCTAGTAAAACTGAATTTTGGGGAACACGATTCTTAATTTCAATGTAGCAAAAGAACAGTTACCTTGTTCCACACCCCTGCTAGATAAACAAAGATACAAAGATAAAGGTCCTTCATTTCAAGGTAAAATAGATGTGGAGTCAAATACGTTATCAAGGCATGTTGATAAGTGAGACAATGCAAATGTTTACTCATTCTGGGGTGTAAGGAGGTAACTGTTGTTTGAAAGGAAAGGGAGAACTTCAGAGGAGGTGATCTTGGAACTGTATTATGAAAATGACCACTTTTGAATTTAAAGAGGGATAGGAAAGATACAATACTGAGAAGCAAGAAAATCAGTAAGTGCTAATAGAGAGAGAACTGGAAAATAGATAATTTTTTTTAACCCTGAGTGATCAACTTATGGTTTATAAAGTTTCATGAAAGCATGCAAACACTAATGGAAACAGGTGCAGTTTTTTTCTTTCAGTGAATCACTTAAGTGCAACAAAATCTGGGGGAAGGTATTAAATAAGGTGGGTTTCTGGGATTTTACAGCCCTGAGTCATTAGGTGTGAACAGCTGATAAGAGAGGAATAACAACTTCTTATCTACCTTACATTTTGTTTTATGTAGCTTTGGGGCAAATACAAAAAAAAAAAAAAGAGTGACTAAGTGAAAGAGAAAGGACAGGAGGATAATTAGAGTGGATTTTTAAAAAAGTTAACCAGTATTAAAAGTGCCCTAAGTAATCCCATTTGTGTTTATGAACAAGAAAAGCTAGATAGTTACTGCAGTTGTGATATTGCATTGATAAGTGTTTTTAAAATGTAGGTTTTGGTTTAAAACCAAAGGTAAGTAAGGTGTCTAAAAGTGGTATTGACATTCACTGCCTGAATTTCCAGTGTCTAGAATAGTGCCTGGCACCCTTCACACATATTTATTGAATAAATGTGTGTGTTAGTCACTCAGTTGTGCGACTCTTTGCGACCCCATGGACTGCAGCCCACCAGGATCCTCTGTCCATGAGATTTTCCAGGCAAGGATACTGGAGTGGGTTGCCATTTCCTTCTCCAGGGGATCTTCCCAACCCAGGGATCGAACCCAGGTCTCCTGCACTGCAGGCAGATTCTTTACCGACTGAGCTACAAGGGAAGCAACTCATTTATTGAATAAATGAATGAATAAATAACTTCTAAAACTATATCATATCATGGTAAATGAATACATATTTAGAGACCCAGAATTTTTTAGATTTGTGTACATTATATTGTTTCAAGAAAATTAGCAGATTAATTCTGATATGACATATAATTCAGCACAAGCTGATGGCTGGAAAATAGTCATTTGTTCCCTTCATTTACATAATGGGAAAAAACTCACATTTATCAAGAAGATAACTTGAAGTACTTATTAACCTCCCTAGCAATGCTTAACTGTGCAATATTTCCCCCCTATTATTACAGGGAAGCATCTATAAAACATTTTAATTTGTAAGATCTCTCCAGGTTTGTTTTAAGTATTATATTACTTGTTTAAGGGGGATAATATTGTTTTACTCAATGTGTGTCTCTGTGTGTGTGTATGTGTATATATATATATATGTATACATATATATATAATTTAGAGTAGAATTTTTTTGTGTTGACATAGGAGCTTTGTCAAGGAGGAAGCCTTCTTTGACTTCAAAAGCAGTGACTCAAGGTTGGTATAGTCGTTAGAAAGTAGGGTGGGAAAAATCCTAATTCCAGATTGTCAGCAGGATTTCAAGGTCAAAGTCTACTCCTGTTATCTGAGCATAGAGCTCCTGATTTCTGGCCAGTTTTCATTTTAGTAGAATTAGAGAAGGAAAAAAGTGTCAGCGTATTATTTGACTCCTGTATAAATAGGATTAAGACCCACTTTCACCGATATTTGTGTGCTTTGCACATAATTATCTTTAGGAAAAAAATATTCTTTGGATTGACTTTGCCCCCTGCTTCCTATGTATTTATGATCAGGAACAGGGGAAATAAAAATTGTTAACCTTAAGTCTATTTGAAAGAAAGTATATGTCTCACCTTGACAGAGAACCAGTTATTGCAGTACTTACAGCACTGTGTGCTCCATTTGATGCTCGTAGTCACAGTATATGTTATCTGCCAGTGACATTGTAAAGAGAAAGCGCTTCAGGCATGGACAGGAATGGCCAAAGTATCACTGAGATACTTGATCTTTTAAAGTAATAATGATTTTATAAGATGAAATAAGTATGTGTTGACCTTTTACAAACTTTGAGAGACTATTTTAGGTAGGAGACTATTTTAGGTAGAGGCTTTAACCTAAACCAGCTAAATCCAAATTTATAGATACCAGGGTTAGAAATATACAGTGAACACACAAAGGGTGAGTTTTAAAAATAGCACTTAGCTCTGAGAGGATAATTTCTCCTCCATCCTGGACGTAAGTGTTTCATTCATACTGTCTGTAGCAAGCTTTGGGGGAGGAAGGGTGGAGGGAAGTGAGAAATGTCTGTTGAAAAATTCTTGTGGCTCATACCAATGCTTATTTAGCATCTCTGCTTCTGGGATTTCAGACATTCCCTAACTAGGTCCCACAGTACTTCTAGGGTGTGCGTAAGGGACCCTCAGGATTCTTGTGCCTAGTGCTGTGAGACCCGTCCTCCTGGGTGGCCTGTTGCAGCTGTTTCACAGAGCACATCACATTCCCACCCGGGCTAGGGAGTGGAGGAGCCAGCATACCCAGCTGAAATAGCAGAGGGATCTAGGGAGCAAGGCATGAATTACCTGGACTGGAATTTGGCTAGGTCTCTGAGTCAATGGGCTTCCCTGGTACCTCAGCTGGTAAAGAATCTGCCTGCAATGCAGGAGACCCCAGTTCATTCCTGGGTTGGGAAGATCCACTGGAGAAGAAATAGGTTACCCACTCCAGTATTCTTGGGCTTCCCTTGTGGCTCAGCGGGTAAAGAATTCATGTTGCAATGTGGGAGACCTGGGTTGAACCCTGGGTTGGGAAGATCCCCTGGAGAAGGGAAAGGCTACCCACTCCAGTTTCTGGCCTGGAGAATTCCATGGACTGTATAGTTCATGGAGTTGCAAAGAATCGGACACGATTGAGAGACTTTCATTTTCTGAGTCAATAGCCCTAATTCCTATAAAAAATATTCTCTCATTAAAACATTTTATGTCCGCTTTGGGCTTCCCTGGTGGCTCAATGGTAAAGAATCTTTCTGCAGTACAGGAGATGCGAGTACGATCCCTGGGTGGGGAAGATCCCCTCAGGAGGAAATGGCAACCCAGTCCAATATTCTTGCCTGAAGAAGCTCATGGACAGAAGAGCCCGTGGGGTTGCAAAGTGTCAGACACAACTGGGCGATTGAGTATGTACACATACCCTGCTTTATCCCCGGGGAAGTAGAGTCGGCCTCTTTTCCTCTGTAAGGCTTTGTACCTTTGGGAGCTTCACACGTAATAATGAGGAATACTGTGGCCTATATATATTACTGGTGAGGAAGGAAAGCAAGGTTAGCATTTTCCCTAAAAGATGTCAGAGCAGAACCATTTGTTACGCCTGTAAAGAAGCAACCTGTAGGCAGCATGGAAATAACAGAATATGCTCAGTTCCCACAAAAAAACTTAGAGCTTGGTTTGGAGAATAGGAGACACACATGATTATAGAAGAGAGAAAGATAAGTAGCAGCAGAATGGAGTTACTCATTGGACCTAGTAGTGACAGTTGTGGAAGCAGAAGTAACGTTGAGGAAGTAGAAGTTAAGATGGATGGAAGAAAGGAAGAAGGATAAAGCACACAGATGCAGAAAGGCGTGTAATGCTTGGGCAAAAGATAGAGGATCTGTGGGATATTAGGGGGGAAAAGTTTGAAAACATGAAGGTCTCTGTCAAGTTGATAACGTCTGAAATACAATGGAGACACCACTTTAAAGGGCACATAAGACATTACTTGGCAGCAGTGAGTAAGCACGATAGATTAGCATAGAGTATAAGATATTGAAATTCTGAAACCTTAAGATAATAAAGGATAAGGCTGACTGGGGTTTCAAGTTGAATCGTGGGGAAAATTGTAATTTTCATAAAGCAAATTGAGAAATCAAAATCAAGGACTGATTTTGATGAAGGACGATGATGAATCAACATGTGTTTAACCTGTGTGTGTGTGCTAAATCGCTTCAGTCACGTCCGACTGTGCAACCCTTGGGCTGTAGGCTCCTCTGTCCGTGGGACTCTCCAGGCAAGAATACTGGAGTGGGTTGCCATCCCCTCCTTCAGGAGATCTTCCCGACCCAGAGATTGAACCCACATCTCTTGAGTTTCCTGCATTGGCAGGTGGGTTCTTTACCACTAGTGCCACCTGTAAGCCCCCAATCTACCTTCAGGTAGAAATGCCTAAAGAACCATGGAAAATTGAGTGGGGTCCTTGAGGAAGAGCCACAGGAAGCAGTGCAGTGTACTCGATGGGTTAAGAGCACCTGCTCTGAAATCAGATTGCCAAGGTTCAGGACTTGTCTTTACCACTTCCTAGTTCTTGTGATCTTGGGTTAACTTCCTAACCTCTCCAAACGTGTTTTTTGTTTGTTTGTTTTTAATCTGTAATAAACTGCAGTAATCAGTTTAGCTGCTATTTGTGACTTGTCTGCCCAGAGATGATGATAAAAGATATACTAGTGGAAAAGATCACAAAGGAGAGAAGATAGAAAGGAAAGAGAAGAGAGTACAGGACCGTGGTTGGGGGAATACCTTCATTTTAATAGATGAAAGGAGGAAGTAGAATTAGTTCAAAAGTGAAAGGATATGTCAGAAAAGGAAAATGCAGTGCTTTGAACTCCGAGAGTTTTTTGCAAAGGAGGGGATGGCTAGTCATGTTCGATGTTACAAAGAAATGGAAAGAAATGAAGACTGAGAAAAGGCCTTGGTTTTCCAGATGGCAGAATTTCAGTCCTGTGAAAGAAGCAGTCATGAGGATCAGGCTAGTCTGTTATTCATCTTTACCTCCTCCTAACTGAGCATATTGCATGAAATATAATTGGTATTTAATAAATATTTCCCAAATGGATAAAGGAAAAAAACCCTATTTCTTTGGATTAAAGATTAAATGGAGATAACATGTAAAACCTGCTGGTTTAATAAAACAGGAAGAGAGACACAGACACCCATGCCAAGGGGTGATTTCAGGGATTAACCAGGTCAAGGGAATTAACTTTGGTGATAAATAAAACTGAAGCTTATTTGAAGGAAGAGGAAAAAGAATCCCTGGAAAATAACAATGTTAGGAAAGAGGGTAAAATGTATGGGGTGGAGTCCTGGAGGTTTTTGGGCATGTGTGGGGGGACATTCTTCTTTCTCAAGGAGCAAGATGTTGGGAGTGGAGAAGACGGCTGCAGTTCAGCTGACAATAGGAGAAATGGAAGCAAGATTCAGAGAACAGATTTGAGATGGCCCTTGGGGGTTGCAGTGAGGGGGTCCCCCCAAAGCAGTGTGCAGTAGATCATTAGCAGGTACAGTGAACACGGCCTTGAATCTAGCCCCAGACTGCCCAGGGCTCCACAGGGTCAGGTGACTGAGATGCTGGCACTTTTTAAACGTTTAAAGGGGAAGGTTTCGCTTCCTTTAAAAAACAAACAAACAAAAAAACACGTTAATTTGTACAGCCAGTAAGAATAGAATACCTAGAATTTAAATCCAGCCCTGAAAGTGCTGCGATTCATGAGGTCGCAAAGAGTCGGACAGGAGTGAGCAACTGAACTGAAAGTGAAAGTGTTAAGTCACTCAGTCGTGTCTGACTCTTTGTGACCCCGTGGACTGTAGGCTCCTCGACCCATGGGATTCTCCAGGCAAGAATACTGGAGTGGGTAACTATTTCCTTCTTCAGGGGATCTTCCAGACCCATGGATCAAACCCAGGTCTCTCACATTGCAGAGTCTTCACCATCTGAGCCACCAGAGAACCCTAAGTAAAGCAAAAGCCCTTGTTGTTCTGTTCTGTTCTGTTCTTTCTAGGGCGGATCTGGCAGGACAGAGGAGGTGTGGAGGAAGTCAGAAAGCAGAAAATTGGGAAGAAAAATTTTATTCTACAGGAATGACAGCCAGAATTATACCATTTTGGAATGTTTGGTAGCAGATTTCTTTTCCTACCTGAAAGGGAAGCCTGGGGAATCTTCAGTTCACAATCTAAATCAGCTATTTCTATCAGTTTTATTCAATTTCTCTAAATAAACAAAACACCCTGCAGGCAGCTTTTAATGTTTGAGTTGTATATCATTTCATCAGTAGGAAACCGCTGCTTATGGAGAAAAATTATTACAGATCAGGAATATGAAATATTTTGAAGACATAAGTTAGTTTGCCAGCAAAGACCTTTGCCTACAAAGGTCTGTCTAGTTAAGGCTATGGTTTTTCTAGTACTCATGTATGGATGTGAGAGTTGGACTATAAAGAAAGCTGAGTGCCAAAAAATTGATGGTTTTGAACTGTGGTGTTGGAGAAAACTCTTGAGAGTCCCTTGGACTGCAAGGAGATCCAACCAGTCCATCCTAAAAGAAATCAGTCCTGAATATTCATTGGAAGGACTGATGTTGAAGCTGAAACTCCAATAGTTTGGCCACCTGATATGAAGAACTGACTCATTTGAAAAGACCCTGGTGCTGGGAAAGATTAAAGGTGGGAGGAGAAGGGGATGACAGAGGATGAGATGGTTGGTTGGCATTACTGACTCAATGGATATGAGTTTGAGTAAACTCCGGGAGTTGGTAATGGACAGGGAGGCCTGGCGTGCTGCAGTCCATGGGGTTGCAAAGAGTTGGATACGACTGAGCAACTGAACTGAACTGATAAGCTAGTTCATCCTGGCTGTTTTATTGCCAACCTTTAATAAGGTTTATTATCATGAACACTGGATTTTATGTGCTTTTGCTTACTTTACTATCTGCATACTTCTGGTTCATTGACTGTAATGATAAGGACTTTTGGTTAGATAAGTTGTTTTTTTTAATTGGAGGATAATTGTCACACAACATCGTGTTGGTTTTTGCCACACACCAACATGAATCAGTCACAGGTATACACTTGTTCCCTCCCTCCTGAACCACCCCCATCGCCCACCCCCTCCCCCTCTGGGTTAGATAAGATTTCCCTAAAGCATTGACATAGTGACTAATTTTCTTAAAAGTCTGTGTCATGTTTCAGTTTTTCTAAGTTCACTACGGAGGCAGTGAACCCAAAGATTGTGGTAGAGGTAGATGTGATCAGAATGTGTTTCTTTTTTCCTTTTTACAGAAAAGATTTTCCCACACCTGTATTCATTCCCTGTTCTTTCTCCCTTTGCTGTTACTATTGATGTTCAGTAGTTACCCCTACTTTTCTCTTCCTTTACCACCTGATTTCCCACAAACAACATTGTGTCTTGAGTTCTCACTTCTAACTTCTAAGCTCTAGAAGACATCTTTACACCATTTTAGAAATTTGGTATCTTTTATGCTGAATTTTTTGATGCCCTGGATGTTGTTTCTCTAGTTCCCAAAGGGTCTTATGTCTAACTTGACCCCATTATATCAGTCCTCATTCATTCACTCATTTATTGAACACACATGTGTTGAGCAGCTCCTATGAGTGGGCACAGTTCTAGATTCTAAAAATATAGATGTGAGCAAATTTGATATGAGAGAGGCTGGAGGAGCCATTTGTATAGGTAAGTGCTCTGCAGTAAATAAAACAGGGCTGTAAGTTAGACAGTGAGTTCAAGTGGGATTAGTTTGGAGAGGCCTCTCTGAGGACGTTCGCATTTGAGCTGAGACATTAATCATGAGAAGAAGCAAAAGATGAGAAAATATGAGAGAGGGACATTCCAAGTCAAAAGACCAAGGTGACGATGAGCTTGCATAAGAGTAGGAAGAAAGTCATTACACCTAGAGTGTAATTAGGAGGAGAGAAGTACACAGTGATCTTCGGGAGGTGGGCAGAGGGCAGATTGGGTAGAGTCTTTCAGCCAGTATCAAAGAGTTAAAATCTTATTTTAAAGCAGTGGTAACTCAACATTCAGAAAACTAAGATCATGACATCTGGTCCCATCACTTCATGGCAAATAGATGGAGAAACAATGGAAATAGTGAGAAACTTTATTTTGG
>NW_011494961.1:3284088-3284854 GCF_000754665.1 Bison bison bison
GGATGGCATCACTGACTTGATGGACATGAGTTTGAGTAGGCACCAGGAGTTGGTGATGGACAGGGAAGCCTGGCATGCTGCAGTCCATGGGGTCACAAAGAGTCAGACACGACTAAGTGACTGAACTGACTGACTGACTGAAGCCATATTGAGGATTAGCAGGGAAGTGATGTGACTAGATTTTGTCTGAAAAATCTCTCTCTGGCCACCATATGGGAAAAAAAAAAAATTGGATGTGTGAGTGAAAAAAAAGACTAGTTAAAAGACTCTTGAAGCCTGTGAGGGATGGGAAAGTGGCAGTAAATATAGGAAGAAGGATTTATTTTGGAAGGAGAAAATATAGGACTTGTTGATGGAAAGATTGTGAAGTGAGAAGGAAAGGGGAGAGGCACGGCTAACTAGATTTATAGCCAGATCAACTCTCCAGTGATGGTGCTGTTAACTGAGACAGGCAGTAGTGGAATAGAATTAGATTGGGGTGGGATCATGGAAAAAGCAAGAGAGTTCCAGAAAAACATCTATTTCTGCTTTATTGACTATGCCATAACCTTTGACTGTGTGGATCACAATAAACTGTGGAAAATTCTGAAAGAGATGGGAATACCAGACCACCTGACTGGCCTCTTGAGAAACCTATATGCAGGTCAGGAAGCAACAGTTAGAACTGGACATGGAACAACAGACTGGTTCCAAATAGGAAAAGGAGTTCGTCAAGGCTGTATATTGTCACCCTGCTTATTTAACTTCTATGCAGAGTACATCCTGT
>NW_011494961.1:3285373-3301959 GCF_000754665.1 Bison bison bison
CGAAGAATTGATGCTTTTGAACTGTGGTGTTGGAGAAGACTCTTGAGAGTCCCTTGGACTGCAAGGAGATCAGCCCCGGGATTTCTTTGGAAGGAATGGTGCTAAAGCTGAAACTCCAGTATTTTGGCCACCTCATGCGAAGAGTTGACTCATTGGAGAAGACTCTGATGCTGGGAGGGATTGGGGGCAAGAGGAGAAGGGGACGACAGAGGATGAGATGGCTGGATGGCATCACTGACTCGATGGACGTGAGTCTGAGTGAACTCCGGGAGTTGGTGATGGACAGGGAGGCCTGGCGTGCTGCGATTCATGGGGTCGCAAAGAGTCGAACACGACTGAACGACTGATCTGATCTGATCTGGGGTGGGAAATTGAGAGTTCAGGTTTTTGATGTGTTAAATCTAAGATTCCTCATCCCCCAGAGAAACCTCTTACCTATTAGCAACTTACTCCCCATTCCCACCTCCCTTCTTTCCCCTGCCAACTTCTGCCACTAGTCTACTTTCTGTTTCTATAGATTTTTTCATTTTAGGAACTTTATAAATGTATGTGTGCTCAGTTGCTTCAGTTGTGTCCAACTCTGCAACCCAATGGACTGTAGCCCACTAGGCTCCTCTGTCCATGGGATTCTCCAGGCAAGAATACTGGAGTGGGTTGCTATGCTGTCTTCTAGGGGATCTTCCCAACCCAGGAATCGAACCTGCATTTCCTGCACTGCAGGCAGAATCTTTACTGCTGAGCCACTGGGGAAGCCCAGTAGACAAACAGTCACACATTATGTAGTCTGTTATGACTGGCTTCTTTCATTTCGCATAATATTTTCAGAGTTCATGTATGTTGTAGCATGTTTTATTGTTGAATAATGTTCTGTTGTATGGATCTACCACAATATGTTTATCCATTCATTAGTTGATGAGTATTTGGGTTGTTTCCACTTTTTGACTATTAGTATAAGTAATACTTCCTTGAACATTTGTGTTTAAGTTTTCTGTGTAAACTTGTGTTTTTACTTATCTTCTGTATGTGCCTAGGAGTCGAAAAAATTATATACACACACAGAATACATTCAAGGAATAAAAAATAAAGAATTTATTAAAAAAGTAGTTCCCTATGGTAGAGTATAGAAATTGATTACTAACCTGATAATTTTCATTATAAAATATGTACGTGTAACACATGAGTAAGAAAATATTGTAACTTAGATATTTTGATGTGTGAAAAAGAAATAGAAGTAGAGTTTCAAAGGAAGAAAGTGAATTATGACCATCTTCCTTTATGTATGAGGAATAGACATCACACCAAGTAAGATGGGCTTTGTTTTATCATTATTTTAAATTAGTTGTGCCCAGAGTTGAAAGGAACATCTGTTTCATGTCAAAAAATCATCAGTCCAACCTGTCTATTCCTATATGATCTCCTTACTCATCTCAACTGTTACTAGAAAGAATTTGGCATGGGGATCTCTATTTTCATCATGGATTTTTATTAGAATACTGATGCAAATATGTATTTTTCTTTTAAACGGGAAGTGTGGTAATATTCTTTTACTAGCCCCACCCCTTCTTGTTACCCCTTTGTAGGAAAGAAGTCTGTTTCTGCCCATTACTTGCCAGGCTGTGGTGAATACCCACAGTCTGTGGACACTGGACAAAATAACTTGCTAGATATTTTGCTTTTGTGGTGGGGAGCTATTTGGGGAAATGATTGGGAGATTAGAGGCTGCTGAGAAGTGGACTGAAGTTGTCTTTCACTAAAATTCCAGATTAACTTGGATTTTTAGTGAGAAGTTTCCATTTTCATCTTTTAATTGAAGACTGAATTTAGGATGCACTAAAAGCCCAAGAATGTTGCCTTTCTTTCTCATGAAATTTGAGTAATGAATTTCAGTTCTTTTATGCAGCAATGTATTGATATTTTCTTGATCTGGCAACGTAAGATTAACCCGTTTGTGGATTACTTTCATGTATTGTGCTTCTAAGTGCTAAAAAAGAGCTAAGAAACTTCTTTTTTAAAGGGATGTTCTAATTCAGTTAATATTTGTTTACAACATTAAAAAAACCCACTTTGCATTAATGGCAAGACATGTGTTGAATGGATTCTGTATTGCCATGTATGTTTACTATTTGATGGATATTTCCAAGAGAATTGATAAGTATTGTTCTCCACATGACATCTTTCCTAAAATGGTTTAATTATTTAATAGTTTTGGAAACTAGGTTGGATGAATTGCCTTTCAGATTTGACTATCCTCAAAAAATTTTTAGTGATGTGCAGAAATTCATATTGGAAAAGCTTGCTTTAATATTTGAAATAGTTAATATCTGCTCATGTTATTTTATTATGTATTTTAGTATTTTCATTCAAACCAGGTAGATAGCCAGACAGATGGACAGGATTCCAAAGGAAGAAATATAGGGATTGAGTAAGGTACCAGATATGTTTGCCAGAATCTAAAGGGAAAGACAGCACATAAAAGATACTTTTTTTGCATTCACCCATGGTGCAACATTGTATTTTTTATTAAATAAAATCAGGTTGGTAAGTCAACTAGAAATATGAGACTGGTTAACTTTCCCACACATTCTTTCTCCCCTGTGGGTTTTTATATGGTTATATTTAAACAGCCTCATGAAACCATTATTTATGGAGGATATTGGAAGGGAACATGTACAGACCATTTTGTATAATATTCAGATCTAATTTATGAAGAACTATCAGAAAACAAAGTGCAGTAATTTCATAGATAGTAGTTTAATTCATTGATTCATCTAACTTAATCGTCTGCCTTGCAGTAGTGATTTTCAGAGAGATACTTGATTCTTCACTTGTTCTTATGAGTCTGGAATATCTGAAAGTTGTGATGTCAGTTCTTTGATAGTTGGAAACTGATTTCTAAATCAGCAAGATGACCTTAGGTAATTTGCTGAACTGTTCATGATTTGAAAGGCTAATCTAGAGTTGTGAAAAATAGTGAGGGAGCCTACAAAGCACATTGTTGTAGGTATGTGTATTCCATCTGACTGTAGCTCCCCAGGAGAGAGTACATTGCAACTATGACCCAAATGTGATCTTCCTTCCACTCTTTCTCAATGCATGTTCTCATTTATTATTGAGCTAAATGTTTTGTTTTGGACCTATTTCCAAGTTTAATTATTAGTGTAAAGAATATATTAACTGCATGACACAAAATGTTTACTAAAGAATTATGGAAATGCTATTAATTCCTTAGCAAAAACATTAAAGAGAGACAAGGATAGGTGTAATTAGTAGGTTATTGTAAGATATACCTAACATGAAATCTACCATTTTAACTATTTTTAATTGTACAGTTCAGTGCTGTCAGGAACAGTCATATTGTTGTGCAACCATACCGGTGTCCGTTTCCAGAAATTTCTCATCATCCCTAACTGAAATTCTGTACCTATTAAATAGTAACTCTCCATTTCCCCTCCCCTTCAGCCCTGGGCAACCATTTGATCTTCTGTCTCCATGAATTTGACTCTTGTATGTATTTCCTACAAGTGAACTAATGAACTAATTCAATATTTGTACTTTTGTGACTGGCTTATGACACTTAGCATGATGTCCTCAAGGTCCATCCATGTTGTAGCATGTGTCAGAATTTCCTTCCTTTTTACAGCTGAATGATACCCCATTCTAGGTATATACCACATATTGTTTAGTCGTTTATCTGTTGGTGAACACTTAGGTTACTTCCATTTTTTTTGGCAGTTGTGAACATAGTAGGGATTTTTAACAGTCTATCCAAAAGGCTATATGACCATTAAATTGAACATTCTAATTGGGTGAAAAACAAAGGGATAGAACGTGTTTATAATTTTGATTTCTGTATTGTACACAGTAATGTGTGGGGTCATTTTAGTCAAGGATATTTATATTTTATAAGCTAGTTACCATGAATGTTCTACTACATGGAGTGTTGCAGTATATATTATGATGTATATTTATTTACCTGAAGGCAAAAATGTCATTCTTAATAATATGTATGTTTGGCATTATGATAGGGTTTGCCAATTCTAAACTCTTATTTCCTTTTTGACTTTTTTAGTATATGATAATGTGATAATGAGTCAAAAGAAGTGAGGGGGATATTTTTGACTTTTTTTTAACCCTTTACCTTTGCAGTTTATAAAGTTTTTTTTCTCTAGCCTTTGGCCTGGCTTTCATAATTTTCATTTGACTAGTTTTATCATATTAAGTTTAGCATGAATGAAGGACCATACTATTTATGTTTTCAAATCTAAATGCCATTATTAATTGTAGTAATACTTTGAAAAATTGTGGTTTATTGAGTACCTCATTGCAGTGATATGGAGTGCTGTCTGTGCCCTAGGCTTGCAAGGTGTCTGCAAACTTCATTCAAATTTTGCAGGTGCTAATTTAGATATTAAAAGAAAGTATATGCCATTTATTGCCTTCTTCTTTTGTTTCACTTGTTTTAAAACAAATATGAAACAAACTTTGATTAAATCCCATTATTAACTTTTGTAGTGAATTGCCTTTCTAAATCAGTATCTTTTAAGTGCTTGGGTGTATTGAAGTATGGTATGCAGTGTTGTTTTCTGGGACTAATCTAGGTGGAGAGTTTAAGGTTTAAAATATTTTGTTGTACCTTTAATGTCTAATACTACATACAATAAAACTGTATTTAAAATATGTCAGTATCAAGTAGCAGCATCTAAAATTCCTTTGAAATAAATTGGATGACTTGGAAGATCTGATTGCCTGTGAATATTTCAAAGAGACATTTTAAGTGGGAAAGAAAGCCTCTTTGAAAAGTCTCCTTGAAGTTTGCTATGTTAGTTTTTATTTTTGTATCTTTAAAATGATTTATTGGACCAAATGATCAGATCATAACTCCATCACTTCTAAGTGATATTTGTTATTTAAAGATGGCAGTAAGCACAACTATGTTAATGGGTGGGATTCTTTTTATTCTAGTGATGAATCAGTAGACTTTTCATTCAATATGAGATATAAATGAGAAGATACTTTTTCTTAAATGATCTCTGTCTATATATTCTTGAGTACTTATATAAAGCTGGTGGAGTCTTTAAAAATCTGTCCTAACAAAGAAAATAAAAGGATACTTTACATTTTTATCATTTCTGATATTCTAAATTTTAGCCATTTTGTAGGAAGTTATGGGAACTCATATTCTGTTGCTGTTAGCAGAGGTGATATGCTAATGCATTATGTAAATATACTTTCTCTAATGTCATGCTGTTTTATATGTCTACTTGTCTCCCTTTTGTTTTTCCTCCTAATTGTTTTATTTTCAATGTAAAAATTTTCTCAACCACCTTTTTGTTTCTTAGAAAATTGCTGTTTATTAAGTTACTGCAACTATACTTTAACCTTCAGTTCAGTTCAGTTCAGTCGCTCAGTCGTGTCCTACTCTTTGCGACCCCATGAATCGCAGCACGCCAGGCCTCCCTGTCCATCACCAACTCCCGGAGTTCACTGAGACTCAGGTCCATCGAGTCAGTGATGCCATCAGTCATCTCATCCTCTGTCGTCCCCTTCTCCTCTTGCCCCCAATCCCTCCCAGCATCAGAGTCTTCTCCAATGAGTCAACTCTTCGCATGAGGTGGCCAAAGTACTGGAGTTTCAGCTTTAGCATCATTCCTTCCAAAGAAATCCCAGGGCTGATCTCCTTCAGAATGGACTGGTTGGATCTCCTTACAGTCCAAGGGACTCTCAAGAGTCTTCTCCAATACCACAGTTCAAAAGCATCAAACTTTAACCTTATTGAGCGTCAACTCTTTATTATTAGAACAGGTATTAATAGCCCTTGTCTTGAGTCTCTCTCAGGGTTATTGTGAAAGTCAAACAATTTAATGTGAAACATTCTGCAAATTGTGAAGCACCCCTATACATTTTATTTATAAGTTATTTATCACATATTATATGTTCTGCCTTTTTAAAGGCAGAATTTTAAGTATATCCCCTGTGTGTTATTCTGTCTTAGGCTCCTATATGCTATTGGTGTTACAGTTTCTCTAATAGGCAAGTAATTTCATTGTCGTGTGTGTGTGTGTGCACGCGCGCGCTTCTGTGTTATGGATCATTTTCAGCATCTACTTTATTAATTTGACTATACATTATAACCTGCAAGTTTGTCATATAAAAGAATAAAAAATCTTGGTTCATTTAAGTTGATTTTTTTCTGCCTTTTTTTTTGAGACATTTTTAAAAAGTGGGGTGTTCACATTTTATTCTTGTTTTCCCTTTGTATTAACGTAAATGTATATATTGCGTTTAGAGAAATATAGCTGTATCCACAGTAAAACATGTTTTCACATTAGCTTTCCAAATTTGTTGTATCTTGTTGATTATAAAGGTGTTGTCACTTTAATAACCAGTCTTTCCAGACTGTCAGCTAGTTCTTGAAATAGTGAAGCTGCTTTGTCATTAACGCTTGGACTTCCCACTCTCTTATTGTCAGTAGATAGATTGAACAATTGGAACTATTTGGTTTGCATACTCATTAAGTGCTTTGTATATATGCTATCTATTTGGAAAACTTATTTTTGAGAAGGTTAAATCTAAGAGGTCAATGAAAAAGAGCGATATTCTATATTATATTCTAATTAGTGTGCCCTGTAGTATATTAGAATATAGTACAATATTATCCTGGAAATTTGTTAGTTGTGATTTAGTAGGAGGTTCTATGACTTTTCTTTCAGTTATCAAGTCTGAATTAAATCAGGTAAAAATCATCACAGATTCTCCATGCCCGTATCCCATTGCATTTTAGAAAGAACTAAGACAAAAGAAATAAGGAACTTTAAACAACTGGACTAATCTCTTACAACCAACATCTAGAATAGGGCTTTTATATTACTCTTGATCTTCTGTGTTTCATAGAGATTTTGTGTGTTAAGATTTTTATACCCTCAGATGAAAGATAAAACACATCAATTACCCTTATTAAAAAAAAAAAAAACGCTAAGCATGAGAATTTTAAACAAAATTCCCATTTTTTCATTCTATTATAGAAGTCAGGTGGAAATGTTATATTTAAAAATAAAAGTTGTTTTTTCCTTAAATTTTTTTTTTCTCTTGTCAGTTCTGTTGAAAGGCAGAATGGAAACTTGTTCTCATTTGTACATATTTGGCTTACTCTTTGGCTTACCAGTGGTTGAGTCATGAACACAGTTACTTTGTGCTATGTGTTTTAAAAGGCAGATGTCAAGTAATCACCTTATGAAAAGGCCTATTATAATTATATGTATGCATCAGAGTTTACTCATGAAGAAAATGACACTTATATAATTTCATACTTTAAAAACTACATGCTTGAGCAGAGCATGTATTTCTATATTTAAGAAGTGAAATGGCCCTTTACCTTTAAGTAAAAACATGTTTAGAAACTATTTTTTTCTCTGTCTCTGCTTTTAGAGTGATAGTCAAACTTTCAACAGAGTGGCAAATTAACTTTTGGTAATTTCAATGTTATGGAACTTGTCTTTATGATTTTTGATTTGAAATTGATGATTTTCCC
The DNA here is from genome assembly GCF_000754665.1 of Bison bison bison. NCBI lineage: Eukaryota > Metazoa > Chordata > Mammalia > Artiodactyla > Bovidae > Bison > Bison bison. The sequence goes on from NW_011494961.1 coordinate 3,292,902, forward strand.
TGATCCCTTGACTCTTATTCTCTTGTGGATTTTTAGCTCATTTAACTCATTTAAAAGTAGCTGAAAAAAGTAGGAATAAAACTGATGTTCAGTTTGGCAATTAAGAAAGACAGGTACTTGCCGAGAAGTTTTTTTAAAATCAGACCAGCATTTAGTTTCCTCTCTGATCTCTCATTTGTGGTGTTCATGCCAAGACATTTTAAAGCTAACCAAAGAGAAAATGCTTTTGCAGGAGAAAAGACACCGAGGACTGAGACTCCTTTCCATAAGTATAGTGAAAGTGAAGGTCTCTCAGTTGTGTCCCCATGGACCCATGGAATTCTCTAGGCCAGAATACTGGAGTGGGTAGCCTATCCCTTCTCCAGTGGATCTTCCTGACCCAGGATCAAACTGGGGTCTCCTGCATCGCTGGCAGATTCTTTACCAACTGAGCTATCAGGGAGGCCCCTCCCATAATTATTAGGCAACCGCTATCACAGGTGTGCAAGGGAGAGTTACAAAGATTTCTTTTGAAACTGTCCAGAAGCCTCAAGAGATGGTGCTTTTCTTGATGCTGGTTTGCTGAATAACCAGGAGTCATTCACACGCTGCTCTGCCATTTCAGTCTGTCTCTTTGCACGTACAACTCTTAACGATCTGAAGCCTCTTTCTCATGCCTCTCCCCTAATCTACCTGTATTTCCCTTCAAAATTTATACATTCTTTAGTGGGCATAGTTTTTGTAAATCTGTCCTACATGGGCTCTTTTACTTTATATTTATTACCTATTATTAATTTTATCCTTTGAGATTACTTGGAAATTGGGGAATAACTACTCATACATCTTTTTCATTTGTATTGCCTAGCACTTCTTATAGAGCATGATTTCTTGACATGCATTTTTTAAGACAACGTGCTATATGGGCGAGGTACTTATGTTTTAAAGAAATAGGCATGGACTCTTCAAGGAGGAGTCATAGTGTCTAATAAAAACTCAAATTTTGTTCCTTTTGCTTGAATATTGTGTAAAAAGTCACATTTGAAAGATGGCCAAAGAAAGATAGCTATAGAAAGAAACATTTTCAAGTCTTTAAAAAGGGATATATTAAGAAGAAGTATTCAGAAGAGCTAGCATTTGCTTTAACTCATTAACTTACCCTGTGGGTGTTGCTGAAATTTCGGCTGTGGATATAGATACTGTACCTTTTAACTTATGTTCCCTGCATTGTATAGGATCATGTCATGTCATCACACAGGGCACAAGGCAGGATGGGGGAGTTCTTAATGGTCTTCTAGTTCAAAAGTTCCCATATCGCAGGCCCAGGGCCCTTGTCATTGAATTACTTCTCGAGGTCTTTGTATCCATGTCTACTGGTTAACCTGTGTGAAGATATGTGAACTCCCAGACCGTGACAACATTGTGAATGAGTGCCATTTTGATTAAAAGCAAATTCATTTAGAAGTTTCACTGAATTCATACAAGCTCAACCAATAATGCTAGGGCCTCCGCCACGGTCGTGTGATAGTTGGGTGTTTTGACATTGGAGGTGGATGCCGATGCCTCAGGAGTCGAGGCACCACTGCAGGAGTGCAGTTGCCTACTTTTAAAGCTGAGGAAGCTGGGCCCAAGGAAGTGAAATGACCCCCCCGACATTACAGTGGAGAGTATCAGAGCTAAGATGAGAGTACAACTCTCGTGTTTGTGGCTCTAGAATCACATAGAACTATGAACTTATTACAGTATCAGGTGGTGTGGTGGTAAAGAATCTGCCTGGCAACGGGTTTGGTCCCTGGGCTGGGAAGATCCCCTGGAGTAGGAAATGACAACCCACTCCAGTTTTCTTGCCTGGAAAATCCCACAGACAGAGGAGCCTGGCAGGCTACAGTCCATGGGGTCTCAAAGAGTCCAACGTGTCTGAGCACAGCATAACAATGACAATGAACCTAACAAAGAGGAATGGAATTTGTGAGAAGGAGTGGTATAAAGAGAGCAGTAATTTTGTCTTAGATTACTTTAAATGTTTTGAAGTGTTTTTGTTTGTTTTTTACCATTGGGGAGTAAGAGGCAAGGGATAACTCGATTAGGGAAGATAATGTTATATAGTATTTATGGAAATTGTTTCTGTTATGCTGTTAACTTTTTACTCCTTGGAAACTTACTATGATAGCAGAATCATCATTTTGATAATACTCTTAAACTTTTTGAAGTAATTTTTATAAATATAATTTTGTATCTTTATAAAGTTTGAGAAACAGACTTTAGGGAGGGTTTGATGAGCTCTTTTAAGACTTGGGAATGCTGTTAAACAGAAATGAATGGCCTATGGTCTCTTAGTTTTTGAATCTAGGTCTCTTAATCATCAGTGTTATTTTATGTCCATTGTCTATATTTTAATTTTGTGGCATGTTTTTGCTTTCCTGTGTTTCTTTAGTGAGGGAGCATATTTATAGGAAAGAAGTTGAAATGCCAGTCTGTTTTGATTTTTGTAGCATGTCTTAAAAGAATCAATTGGTAAATGCTTTGACATTGATGACTTAACATCCAAGGGTTATATATGTTGTATTTTTTTCAAGCCAATGACTTGAAATATGTGATACCACAGTAGCTGCTAAATACGTGACTTTCTGATAAGACTTTACCAGTTCAGTGGTAACTTAAATATCATGTAAGTTGGCAAGAGAAGGTGTAAATTGGTGCCTTGTACATTGTGTATGTGAGTGGCGTAGGATTACATAAGATTAGAAAAAGCTCAGTTATGCATTCACTCTGCAGAAGAAGGGTCAAGTCAGTGAATTGAATTCCAATTGAATTGGAGACCCAGTAGAGGAAAGTTGCTCTGAGGAAAGTGATTTAAATAGCAGTACTTTTGATCCTTTCTGTAGCCAGGTGAGGGAATTACAGTAAGGCCCAGAATTCTATGAATTTCAGTAAGGTAATGTCATATAAACAAAAAAGGGACCTCAACTACAGGCCTGGTTCTGTTAATAATGTTGCAGTTTTGGTCCCTCTGTAACTGAGTCCTTGATGAACCTATTCAAGGTAACAGTTCCTCTGCAATATGTGTTTGTAGTTTATGGAAGAAGTTTCTATAGCAAATGAAACAAAGGATATGGCCAGTATCACTGGTGAGTGTCTTAGTGAAGTATCTCTAAGAAATAGGAAATACTTTCTGCCTTTATATGAAATTCTTTCATCTCAGCAGACCTTGCCTTCATCATTTTAATTCATTTTGTCACTTAGAACAAACTACTACCCAGAAAAAAGACATGAGAATAAGAACTTAACAGAATCTTTAAAAAATGAACTTAGAAAAAAGTTCCCAATGAGTGTGTTGTGGAGGTGAATTTGCTGTTAGTACTAGCTGAGAAGTTAAGAAAAAATTAGAATCACCCTTATGGATTCATTAATATATCAATTCTGTATTGAGCACTTACTGCTGTGAGAGACACGGGATGCTGGGTGAAAATGAGACAGTTTCTGTTCTCATGAAGCTTGTAGTCTAGTGGTGAGAGATACCTCCGTTGTGTGCAGGAGTTTATAAGTGTTACCAAGGGGCTGTGATAGAAACTGATCCCGGAAAGCCAGCTTTACACAGAGTGGCCAGGAAAGGTTTCTCTGAGGATGAGCCATGGAATTGAGGCTTACAGAAAGAGGAGAAGTTGAGCATAAGTATATGAAGCGAAAGAAATGGCAAGTGAAAAAGCCAGGAGTTAAAACAGGATTTGGCATGCTGGAAGGACAGAAAGGTCATTCACATGCAGTTAGGAAGCGTGGAGGGGGCTGACTGCAGGTGGACAGGTAAGGAAGAATTCCATCGTGGAGGGTCCTGCGGTCCATGGAGAGTCACCGATTTTATTTTGAGAGCATTGCTTAGCCATTGAAATAACTTAAGCAGGGCATGGCATGGTCTAAATTATGTTTATAAAACAGTCACTCTGGCTTCTGTAGGGTAGCAGATTGAGAAAACATCCAAGAATAGAAGCTTCAAGACTAGTTAGGAGACTATTTGAAATAGTGCAGGAAGGGATGATGATTTGAATATGGGTTTGAGGGTTTTTGTTTTTTTTCTGTAATCTACAGTTATTATTGCTGCAAATTCAATCCTGTGTTTCTCTATTGTCCATTGGAAAGCAATTTTACAATAATCACTGTTTTTTAATCAAAACTATAATACCATAAGAGGCTTTTTGTTGTAACTTACTGTGGCAAGAAATTAGTTTTAGATGGAAAACCCTGTATGTCTTTACCTATGATTGTGTTAGGCATGCTCTTTGGAAAGTTTTGATAAATAATGAATTAATTATAATAGTGCAGGGTTTTTTTAGCTGACTTTTATTTCATGTACTTCATTTAGTGTTTTCTAATCCACTATCTCATTTAATCTTCACAATAATCCTGTGATGGACATAGGTACTTACTGCTGTTATCTGCATATTCAAAGTAAGGAAACGAAGGGATTGAGAAGTTAAGGAACTTTTCCAAGGTCATACAGGGAAGAAACGTGCAATTCAAATTTGAGCCTAGTTCTCCCTGATACCACAGCTAAAATAGTTTTTTTATTAATAAAAAAACTAACAAACCTTTTATTTAGAAACAATTTACACCTAGTAAAATACACAGATCCTGTGAGTCATTCGATGAATTTTGGCAGTTGTGTCCATCTATGTAGACACCTCCCCAAAATACAGATTTTTGTCACTACATAATGTTTCATATGTCCCTTCCAGTCAGTTCCCACCCCCATAAACAATTATTTTTTCTGGCCTCCATCACCATGTATTGTTTTTGCCTCTTCTTGGACTTCTTGTGAATAAACAGACACTGTATTGTTTTGTGTCTGGCTTCTTTCACCCAACATAACATTCTGGAGACTCACGTATGTTGTTGCTTATTCTTTCTTATTGCCAAGGAGCAGTATTTCATTACGATTGCATCACTATATCGACTGTATCAGTGTATGAACCCATTTACTTTTAGGGATTTAAGTTGTTTCTAGTTCTTTGCTAGTGTGTGAATAAAACTGCTGTGAGCATTTGTGTACAAGAATATCTGTTCATTTCTGTTGTGTAAATACTTAGAAGTAGGATTGCTGGTTCATAAGTAAGATGTATATTTACCTTTTTAAGAAGCTGCCAAACAGTTCTCCGGGATGGTTGTACCATTTTATTTCCTACTGGCACTCTGTATGAAAATTGCAGTTGCTGGATTCTCTACATCAATGTTTAGTATTGTCAGTGTTTTCATTTTAGCCGTTCTAGTCAGTGTGACGGAGAAGGCAACGGCACCCCACTCCAGTATTCTTGCCTGGAAAATCCCATGGACAGAGGTGCCTGGTGGGCTGCAGTCCATGGGGTCGCTAAGAGTCAGACACGACTGAGCGACTTCACTTTCACTTTTCACTTGCATGCACTGGAGAAGGAAATGGCAACCCACTCCAGTGTTCTTGCCTGGAGAATCCCAGGGACGGGGGAGCGTGGTGGGCTGCTGTCTGTGGAGTCGCATCAAGTCGGACACGACTGAAGTGACTTAGCAGCAGCAGCAGCAGAGGCTCAGTGTGGAGAAGGCAATGGCACCCACTCCAGTACTCTTGCCTGGAAAATCCCATGGACAGAGGAGCCTGGTAGGCTGCAGACCATGGGGTCGCTAAGAGTTGGACACGACTGAGCGACTTAGCAGCAGCAGCCAGTGTGAAGTGGTATCTCATGGTTGTAGTTTGTGTTTCCCTAATGACTAATGATGTTGAGTACCTTTGGCTGTATCTGTTGACCATTCGTACATCTTTTCTGTTGTTGCTTTTGAGTGTTCAGGGATTCTGTTCTTTCAATATTTTTGGATTATTTGTATTTCTGTTTTCTCCCAGACTGTACTTTGCTCATTTATTTCCCTAGTAGTGTCTTTTGATGAGCAGAAATGTTTAATCCTGATGAAAATCCAGTTTATCAGTTTTGTCTTTCATAGTTACTGTTCTGTGTCTTATGAAATCTTTGCTTCACAACGGTGCTTTCTCCTAGAAGATTTATCTTAGCTTTAGAATTCAGTCTTTGATCCCTTTAGAATTTATTTTTGTATATGGTATGTGGTAAAGGGCAGGGTTCATCTGTTTCATGGTTAGCTCATTGTTCCAGCACCTTCATTGAAAAGACTGTTCCCCATTGAATTGCCTTGGCACCTTTGTCAAGTCAATTGACTGTATATGAGAGGGTCAGTTCTGGACAGTAGCTTGATTCATTTGTCTGTCTTTATGCCAATACCACAATATTTTGTTTGTATTAGATAGTGTATGTTGTCTAATTTTGTTCTTTTTCAAACTAGTTTTATTTCTCCTAGGTTCTTTAATTTTTTTATATAGCTTTTAGAAATGACTTGTCAATTTTTATTACAAAAATAACCCACCAGGATTTTTATTTGAATGGTGTTGAACTTGTATATAAATTTTGTGAGAATTGACCTATTAACATTAAGTCTTCCAACCTGCATACATGGTTTTACCTCTCCATTTATTTCATAGGACAGACTGTATGATCACTTTACTTTAGTAGAGCTAGGGAATTCTCTTTTAAGTCTAATATAACACCAATTCTTAGACAACATACGTTTCATGTTAAAAGAGTCTGTCTCACAAAAGACTATATTTCATTACATCGTGAGGAGTAGTTAAAAATTCCCCGTGTATTTGGTTCTGAAGAAACTTTGCTTTCCCCCCACAACTGGTCTTTTACTACTAATTTCTGTTTTGCACTAATGAAAGTATGATCTCTCATGGTTTAATTCAATTACCTAATAAGTTGGTCTGTGATAACTAGTATTCTCATGAAATATTGCAAATGGTGCAATTTATTTTATGTGGAGGCAGTCAGAAAGTCTCTCAAAGTAATGAATATGGCTACATTTTCTAAGTTTAGGAGAAATATGTTTGCCTTATAAATAATGAAAATAATAGCTTTGGGAATTTGACTGTGCCAGTGGTGATTAAAATAAAGCACAATTGAGAGCATTCATCTTTCAATATGTAACACCAGAAGAGTTACCTCACGGGGTTATTGTGTGTACCTCATGGGGGGGTTATCGGGAGCTTTGCAGCATGAAGTGTATGTCAAGTGCTGAGTACTTGAGTACATTGCTGGGCATAAAGTAAGCTCTCAATAGACTTCTCTTTTTAAAAGTAATTTTTATTGCCTTGAACTTGCTTTACAGTGTTAGGTTTTACTGTAAAGCAAAGTGAATCAGCTATATGTATCAGCTATCCCCTCTTTTTTTCATTTCCTTCCCATTTAGGTCAGCACAGAGCTTCGAGTAGAATTCCCTGAGCTATACAGCAGTTTCTCATTAGTTATCTATCTTATACATAGTATCAATACTGTGTATATATTAATCCCAATTTCCTAATTCCTTATACCCACCCCTTCCTACCTGGACCTAGGGATTGTCAAACTTCTATCTCCTTATTTGTATCCTTTTTTTTTTATTAAAAATTTGTTTTAATATTTGTTTGGCTGTGTCAAACAGATTTTAGTTGCATTTTGCTGGTCTTTTGTTGCAGCACAGACTCTAGTGGTGGTGGACGTACCAGTTGGGGCACACACACTCAGTTGCCCCATGGCCTGTGGGACCCTAGCTCCATGACTAGGGATTGAACCCAGGTCCTTTGCATTGCAGGGGAGATTCTTAGCCACTGACCTACCAGGGAAGTCCCTCTTTATCTGTATCTTAATCCAGGACAAGCTCTAGGTGTAGGCATTCAAACTGTAGAATCTCTTGTGCTTTTGCTTTAGAGTGCTATCATAGATCTTAGAGTGCAGATTCTTTGTAAAAGTGCTGCTTTTTTCAAATATTGATTTGGTTTTGAGTCTTGCCTGCCCATCAAGTAAACTACACCGTTGTTGGCCTTCAGTTGTGACTGGCACTTTGCGATCCCATGCACTGTAGCTCGCCAGGCTCCTCTGTCCTTGGCATTTCCCAGGCAAGAATACTGGAGCAGGTTGCCATTTCCTTCTCCAGGGGATCTTCCCAACCCAAGGATCGAACCTATGTCTCCTGCACTGTAGGCAAATTCTTTACCTCTGAGCCACTGGGGGAAGCCTGTGTGCCTGTGTGTGTGTGTGTGTATCACTGTCCATTTTACTTGAAGGGTTTTTTTTCTTTTACTAGACTGGAAATTATTGCTAATGTATTGGAATGAAACTCCATCAGTTTTTTTGTGTCCAGTGGTAGTGGTTAATTTATGGTCTCATGGCATTTGTTATTACCTTAGCACTATATATGTATTATTTTTGACTTTTAATTCCTACATAATAGCTGGATTTTACCATATTCATCTGTAAGATACTACATCACATCATCTTTTATGGTGTCATTTGGAATGTGGAGCTAATTGGTACAAGTTAGCTACAGACATAAGAGACTTTAAATGTAGATATTAGCTGTCAGTTTAAGTCTGAGATGGAATAGGGAGGGTGGAAAGGAGAAAGGAATACATTGGAATATAGTTTAGTGCTTTTTGTCTAATACTTAGGCTAACATTTTTAACATTTTTAAAAATGGAATTTCACTCCCAGTACTCTCCTTAACATTATGTATTATCACTAGACTCAGATTTATGGGTCCCTTGAATGAAGCAGGGCAAAGACGAATAGAGTTTTGCCAAGAAAATGCACTGGTCATAGCAAACACCCTCTTCCAACAACACAAGAGAAGACTTTACACATGGACATCACCAGATGGTCAACACCGAAATCAGATTGATTACATTCTTTGCAGCCAAAGATGGAGAAGCTCTATACAGTCAACAAAAACGAGACCAGGAGCTGACTGTGGCTCAGATCATGAACTCCTTATTGCCAAATTCAGACTTAAATTGAAGAAAGTAGGGAAAACCACTAGACCATTCAGGTATGACCTAAATCAAATCCCTTATGATTATACAGTGGAAGTGAGAAATAGATTTAAGGGCCTAGATCTGATAGATAGAGTGCCTTTGCCTGATGAGCTATGGAATGAGGTTCGTGACATTGTACAGGAGACAGGGATCAAGACCATCCCCATGGAAAAGAAATGCAAAAAAGCAAAATGGCTGTCTGGG
>NW_011494961.1:3303087-3310050 GCF_000754665.1 Bison bison bison
GAAATCCTGGGCTGGAAGAAGCACAAGCTGGAATCAAGATTGCCAGGAGAAATATCAATAACCTCAGATATGCAGATGACACCACCCTTATGGTAGAAAGTGAAGAGGAACTAAAAAGCCTCTTGATGAAGGTGAAAGAAGAGAGTGGAAAAGTTGGCTTAAAACTCAACATTCAGAAAATGAAGATCATGGCATCCGGTCCCATCACTTCATGGGAAATAGATGGGGAAACAGTGGAAACAGTGTCAGACATTATTTTTTTGGGCTCCAAAATCACTGTAGATGGTGACTGCAGCCATGAAATTAAAAGACGCCTACTCCTTGGAAGAAAAGTTATGACCAATCTAGATAGCATATTCAAAAGCAGAGACATTATTTTGCCAACAAAGGTCCGTCTAGTCAAGGCTATGGTTTTTCCAGTGGTCACGTATGGATGTGAGAGTTGGACTTGAAGAAAGCCGAGCATTGAAGAATTGATGCTTTTGAACTGTGGTGTTGGAGAAGACTCTTGAGAGTCCCTTGGACTGCAAAGAGATCCAACCAGTCCATTCTGAAGGAGATCAGCCCTGGTATTTCTTTGGAAGCAATGATGCTAAAGCTGAAACTCCAATAGTTTGGCCACCTCATGCCAAGAGTTGACTCATTGGAAAAGACTCTGATGCTGGGAGGGATTGGGGGCAGGAGGAGTAGGGGACGACCGAAGATGAGATGGCTGGATGGCATCACTGACTCGATGGATGTGAGTCTGAGTGAACTCCGGGAGTTGGTGATGGACAGTGAGGCCTGGTGTACAGCGATTCATGGGGTCGCAAAGAGTCGGACACGACTGAGTGACTGAACTGAACTGAACTTACCTAATAAAGTAGGTTCTTTATTTCTTATATTTTGGGTTTTGGCTATGTAAGCATAGCTTAATTTTAATTTTTGTAGTTATTGTAATATAAAGATTTTAAGAAAGCAGTTGGTATAAATAAATTAGATAATAAAATCAGATTCATTACAATTTGAATATTAAAAGCCAGATATGGTTCAAGCTAAAGAACATGTGTAACTTAAGGTATTTCTGAGGAAGATGATCTAAATGAAATGCTTCTTAGCATGCTTAATGTGTTCGTCTCTGATATGAAAATAATTGCATTTTAAAAATGAGCAATAACCAACTTTTCACATTACGCCTTCCTTTGAGAGTAAAAAGTTCTTGTTAAGATGATAGTTTATTATTTCTACCAAATAAAGCTAAGTGATTAAGTATATTGGTCAACTAAAGCTTTTCCCCCCTTCACTGGAAAATAAAAAGTAAAGGATACTATATATGTGTGTGTGTGGGTATGGTGAGCCTATATATATGTTTATATGTATTACTGAAATTGCTTTGAAATACAGTAAGTGTTCAGAATAAATTCTTCAAGTCTTAAGAAGTAACATGCCACATTTTCTGTATGTGTGTGTTTCAGAACCAAAGCAGTGGGGTGTTTGATCTGAGAATGTGCTATTATTATCAGTAGTATTTGAGAAAACAGAACTCAGTGGACTGAATACAATTTTCTTTACAAGTTTGTTTGAAGTGTTAGGATTCATTTTATTAATATAAATTGTGAGGATATATACAAAATTCTGGGAGTGTTGTGTATAATGTTATTGCAAAAAGGCAGTTTTTTTATTTTAAAACCTGTCTGTGTCCATAAGATGAATGTTTGTTTATCTATCTATTCATCCTCTTTATTTTTTAGAGCAGTTAGGTTTTCTATATATTTCCTGCCCCAGTGTGTACATCTCAGCAACCATCAGCATGCTGTACCCGTTGTACATTGGTTGCAATCGATGAACCTCCACTGACACATCATAGTCACCCAAAGCCCATAGTTTACACGAGAGGAGTCACTTTTGGTGATGTACATTCTGTGGGTATGGACGCATGCATAATGACATGTGTTCATCTTCATGGTTTCCTACAGAGTAGTTTCACTGCCCTAAAAATCTCCTGTGCTCTGCTTATTCATCCCTCCCTCCTCACCGCAAACCCTAGAAACCACTGATCTTTTTACTGTCTCCACAGTTTTGCCTTTTAGACTGTCTTACAGTTGGAATCACACAGTCCATAACCTTTTCAGATTGGCTTCCCTGGTGGCTCAGACAGTAAAGAATCTGCCTGCATTGCAGGAGAGCTGGGTTCAATCCCTTGCTCTGGAAGATCCCCTGGAGAAGGAAATGGCAACCCACTTCAGTATTCTTAACTGGAGAATTCCATGGACAGAGGAGCCTGGCAGTCCATTGGGCTGGAGTTGGACACGACTGAGTGACTAACACACATGTTTACTCTGTGGCTTTTCCTGGCTTGATAGTTCATTTCATTTTAGCATTGAAGACTATCGGATTCTCTGGATGAACCGTAGTTTGTTTATCCATTCACCTGCTGAAGGATGTCTTGATTGCTTCTAGATTTTGGAAGTTATTAATTAAGCTGCTATAAAATACATGTGCAGATTTTTGTTTGGATTTTTCAGCTCTTTAAGGAGTACAATTGCTGGATCATGTGGTAAAAGTATGCTTATTTTTATAAGAAACCACCAAACTAACTTCCAGAGTGGCTGTACTCTTTTGCATCCCCGTTTCCAGTGAATGAAAGTTCTGTTGTTTCACATCCTTGCCAGCATCTGGTGTTGTATTTTTGATTTTGATCATTCCCATAGGTGCATGGTATATTTCATTGTTGTTTTAATTTGCAGTTTACTAATGATACCTGATGTTGGGCATCTTTTCATGTTTATTTGCCAGTCGTGTATCTTTCTTGGTGAGATATCTGTTCATATCTTTTGCCCTTTTTTAAATAAGATTGTTCATTGTTGAATAGTAAGAGTTCTTAGTGTATTTTGGACATACCATTTTCTCATTAGACTATTTTTTTTTACTCTTGGGTTTGAGAGTTCTTTGTATATTGTACAGTACTTACTAATCTTTTGTTAGGTATGAAGTTTGCAAATATATTCTTCTGCCTCTATAGCATGTTTTGTCATCTTCTTAACAGCGGGGAGGGTCTTGTACAGAGTGAAAGTTTTTAATCTGATGAGATACTATTTATCACTCTTTATAGGTTGTGTATTTGGTATCAAGTCTAAAACATTTTGTTTAGACTTTTTGTCTAGCTTTAGATCCTGAAAATGTTCTCTTAATTTTTGGAGTTTTCGTTTTGAGTTAATTTTTTGTTTAAGAGGTTTAGGTTGAGGCTCATTTTTTTTTTTTTTTCATTCGTGTATCTAATTACTCAAGCACCTTTTGTGGAAGAGAGGCTATCCTTCCATGGAATTGTTTTCATACCTTTTTCAAAAATCAGTTGACCATATTGTATGGATCTGTTTTGGGGTTATTTATCCTGTTCCACTGATTCATATGTCTGACTCTTCTCCAGTACCACAGTGTCTGACTTACTCTACATTTTAATGTCGTTTAGAATTATTCTTCCCACTTTATTTTCTTTTTCAAAATAATTTTTGCTAGTCTCCTCCTTTGCATTTCCATATATGTTTTAAAATTCTCTTGTCTAATATCTACAAAAATAATTTTACTGGATTTTTAATAGGAACTAAATTTGTAGATCAATTTGAGGAGAATTAACATCTTTTTTGAGTTTTCCAGTCTATGAATATGTCTCTCCCTTTGTTTAGATCTGTGACTTCTTTTATCATTGTTTTGTGATTTCGGCATGCCAGTCCTATACATGTTTTGTTATATTTGTACTAGGGAATCCACTTTCTTTATTTTTAGCAATTATAAGTGGTATTTTTAAAATTTCAGTTTCTACATCTTCATTGTTGGCATATGGAAATATGGTTGCATTTTGTATCCATATACCTGTTGATCTTGTATCCTATACCTTTTTTTGGTATATTCTCCGGGATTTTCTATGAGATACATATTTTTAAAAGATCACTCTGGCTATTGTGTGAAAGGTAAGTTATACTAGAGAAGAGCATAGACAATCGGCATAGTCAGGAAATGATCGAAATAATCAAAGCAAGAGATACTGCTTTTGTGTAGGATAGTCAGTTATTCAGTAGTGAGAAATGGTTGGATTTTTGATATATTTGGAAGACAGCACTCATGGGAGTCTTCTGTGAGAGAAAGAGAGAAATTAAATTTTCTCCAACCAACCAAATCAAGGTGTACTTATGATTGTATAAAATGTCATCTTTAAAGGTGGGAAGACATAGGTATGTATATACATGTAAGGAGATAATCTTCCCGTTGTTTATGATTTGTTTATTTTTGGCTGTGCTGAGTTTTAGTTGCTGATGGACTTTTCTCTAGTGGCAAGCGAGGGCCACTCTCACGTTGCTGTGAGTGTGCTTCTCATTGCAGCAGCTGCTCTTGTTGCAGAGCACGGGCTCTAGGGTACAAGGGCTGCAGTAGCTGTGGCTTGTGGGCTCAGGAGTTGGGGCTTCCAGCCTCTAGAGCACAGGCTCAGTAGTTGTGGTACATGGGCTTAGCTGCTCCACTGCACGTGGGATCTTCCCGGATCAGGGATCAGATCTGTGTCACTTGCGTTGGCAGGTGGGTTCTTTATTACTGAGCTATCAGGGAAGCCCATCTTTTAGTTTTTTAAGAGTGTTTAGGATCACTATAAAAGAATTAAATTATGGACAGTTACGGTGCCCAAATTGTATCCAGTGCTTTATAGTCACCCCAGATATGTTTGCTGGTGATAAATTTTAAAGTGATTTGTTATAAGCAAGTTAGACCTATTAGTAGCTACTTGTGAACTATTTAGGGCTAGACTGCTTTACTTCATGTTAGCGGCTTAGAAAGGCATAAAGACTTGTTCCTTTTTAGGCAAAGTAAATTTGATTCAGAGCAAAGAGTTAGCATATACTTATTTTAAAACAGCATTTTATATTATTTAAGTAATTTACCTTTATGAATAAAAACTAAATAGCCAAAAGTTACAGTGAAGACATAGTTTCTTCATCGAACCCTGCCTCTACTTTGCAAAAATGATCCCTGTTTATCTATGAAACCTTCCAGAAATGTGATGTGCCTTTACATTCTTAGCCATTCATCTTTAAAAAAGAAAAACATAGTTAGATTTACACAGGATTTAGGTACTACTTATTTGAGACTCTTTCTCTCATTTTCTATCTTCAGAATTCTTACCTGCTGTAATTTTCATTTGATATGATTCATTCTTAATCCTACATCTTAAGTTTATTAAAGAGGATTTTGATGCATTTAAAATATTTTTTTCAGAGATTGATCTTTTGGAAATTAGAAAGCTTGATGAGGAAAACATATATTTTTAAAATGCAAAATTGGATCAAATGAGTGGAAAACAGATTTAGCATATCGAAGTCTGAAAAAGTCAATGATTTTAACATTTCGTTGAAAAGAAAAAGAAATTTTAAAACCAGAGGAATTACATCAATAGAAGGATAATACATTGATCAAGATGTTATGAAAAGAAAAACTCTCATAGCGTTGCCTAAATTTAGGATTTGAACTAGATATTAAAAAACGAGAACAAGAATATTAGAGATTTCTTTCTTATTCCTCTCAAGGGTGGCCTTAAAATTTTGGAGTTGGCTTGCTCAATTTTATAAACTCTATTTAGTTCTATATGAGTTGTGTTGCCTTTCATCCTGTTTCAGACTAATGCTGGGAGGATTAATGGATATAATATTCTAGGAGATTAGAAGATGACAGGTGTACAAGGCTGTATAATCATTTTAATTGTTCATAAGCAGTTTGCATTTATCCTGTATTCTGTTATCATGCCACTTCTTGGACGAGGATAATAGTTTGCATATACTTTTCTTAAATTGTTATCTGTTCTTTTTACTCATTTAGGTCTTTACCAGCTTTTCTTAATGTTTAATGTTATTTAGTTTTCTTTCTAAATTACATAATTTGTCATTAAGTGCTTTTGTCTAAAATTGTATTGTGTCTGTTTTTTGTCTCCATTTTGCTTGAAAATTAATTCTTACATATTTGCTAAAAGTATGTCTTTTCTAAGTTATGTCCCTTAACAAGTTTATTTTATTGAAGACTGTTTTGAAAAAAGCTAATGGAAGCTCAAAGGCAAGATATAATATTTAAAGGTTATCAGCATAAATAACCATGATATATAAGATATAATTCTCTTAGTTTTGCAGTATAACTGAGGTCAGTGGGCTGAATATAACTTTAATATTGCCTTATAACTATAACTTTCAGATGTTATTTAATATTATTCCAGAAGGAAATAATGATAATAATGATAAGAATGGTTTTCTATCCAATAATCAAAGATTTTAGGAATGCAAATTAAATCCTTCTCTCACTGCCTTTGTAATTTAAAATTAGAACATGGAGAGTTAGTGGAATCATTTCAAGGTGCATTCACACACACACACACACAATTTTGTTTTATCTCAACACTCAGCTTTAGAGATAAAGATTTGTTTTTCTTTTGCTAGTGTGCATAATACAAGTAACAATGAAAGAGAATTTTATAACATCAGTTTCAAGTACTATCGAGTCCTTGAAGTTTTTGAGACCTTAATTATGAGTACACTCATAAAACTCATTATACTAAATTCTCCAAGAGGTTTCTATAAAAATTTTAAGCCATTTATTTTACCATCTGTATCTTTAAAATTCATATTGTGTAGAGACTAGCCAAGACAGTTTTTCTGCCAGCAAGGTGGGATTTTTGTCTCTTATGTTTTATTTTGTTTTTATAAACATTTTCTTTGGTTATTGATACTATTTCTAAGTGATCTTTAAGATGAATAGAAAAGATAGACAATGCTGGAAAATGTGAGCTACTTGTAAATTAGAATTTATTGCTTTCTGAGATGTTTGCCTTTCCTTATTAATTTATGACAATGAGTGCCATTCTGAGAGAGACAGAGAAGACATATCCCAGTGGCTTATTCAGCAAAATGCTAGAAGAGAACACTTTTTAAAGTTAGACAAGGTAAAATAGGCTGG
>NW_011494961.1:3310150-3311665 GCF_000754665.1 Bison bison bison
CTAGAAAAATGAAAATAATAGGAACTTTATGAACTCTGTTCACTTGTTTACTTTTATGTGTTCATAGCAGTATCATTGGGTTATTTTTCTTTTGGTTCACAAAACACTTGTAAATGGAACCAAGCATGAGTTTGTAGGGATTTCATTTTAGGAACACATGAAACTGAACATTTTGTTCTTTAGCGAGTGTCCTTGCTTATTTCACTGGTATGCTTTGTTGGATGTCGTTTGTTTTATGCAATCACTTTACTAAATATCTAAAAGGAAAGATTTTAGCCTGGAGGTGAGTTCTTATGATTTGTTCAACATTCATCAAATAACAAGACAGTGTCAAATCACAGACCATTTCTTCATGCCATGTAATAGAATGGTATTCTGCTCTTCAAATTCATGTTTTTATTCCTAAAAGCCAAAGGCTTGGTTCGAAGTGTAGGCTGAGTTTAGTATGACAGATTCACCTGTGATCCATATTTTCACTATGCCACAGAAAACGACTGAGACGGAACACTTGCAGATACACACTTAGAGGCTTTTTGTCAATACCTGAGGCAATCTGGGATCAAACTCTTTGGTAACTTTAGACTCTTGTGAGGTGACAAGAGAATGGCCTTTTCTCTGACCTTTGAGTTTTTCAGAGAAAAATAATGGTGAAACCTGTGTGTGTGTGTGTGTGTGTGTGTGTGTGTGAAGCTTAATGACTCTCAAAATTACTCCAAAGCAAGATCTCCCATCCGGTGTTTTGTGGTTCAGTGATGCTCTGGAAATCACAGTCTAAGAAAAGAGAGTTATTTGTCCAGGTGAATTTGGGAAACTTTTGTTAAATATTTCAATATATATATTTTTTACTCTAGGATATCTCAGAATCAATATGTAGTGACATCGTTGTGAATTTCTAAGGAGGAGGTGATAGTTCGTTTTCCAAAGCCATTTTATCACAGAAACTACTACAGTGTCTGAGATGATAGTGCTCCATAGGAATTGAGGATATTTCCTAAAAACATGAATTTCTTTCCTTTCTTGAAGCAAAAGAGGTTGAAAACAAATGTGGTGAAATGTTAATATTGGTTTAAACATGGGAATGGGTAAAAATTTTGTTGTTATTTTCTATATAATTAAATTATAGAATTAAAAATTAAAAAGTGTTCACAGAGAGTTGACCTTTTGCAGGTTTAGGACTAGAGAAACATGGAAGGAGGAGCCTTTTGCTGTTGCTAGAAAGGTAGCTAGTGTCTTAGTGCTACTTGAGTGCACCCTCAAATTGTCTATTATGTTCAAATTGTCTAGTTTGAGGTAAAAGAAGTAATGGCATATAGCCTTTGCCAGCAGTTGTATTTAAGAAGCATTGTAGTCTTTAAATAGAAGTGTACTTGTACAGTATCTAGTTTAGCATCCAGTTTGGAAAACACTGTTTCTCTTATCAGCTTTAAAATATAACCCTATGAACTTGAAGCTAACTCTAAAGATAACGAGTAATTTACAGTAACGGCTAACGAGTGCAGTCCTCCTGGCTCGGTC
>NW_011494961.1:3311765-3368857 GCF_000754665.1 Bison bison bison
TGGGCATGTTTTCAAGTAGGTCACAGTTAATTGTTGGCCACCTCAGGTGTTCCTCATGGTTGCCTCTGCTCCTCAGGAATTGGTGACTATATCCTTTACTGAAAAGTTTACTGTCATGAGTTCACAAATTCACATGCAGTCAAGGATAAGTGTGTGAGGATGAATAATGAGGTTCCTTTCCAGATAATACTTGCGTTTTGAGGATGTTCAAAACTTAAGCAAAATAATGAATTTATAAAAGTATAATAAAAGTTAAGACTTCCTTCAGTAGAGTGGGGGTAGATGTTTTGACAAGGCCCTCATATGACATCTCAAATCTGTCATACCTAGAAAGTATATGCTATACTTAGGAAATGAAGGAATACTTCTTTTTAACTAGGAAAATAAAATGAGGGAAAAGTATATTTAGTGGAAATGATAGTTTTTTTAAATTCCAACTAGCAACAAATAAGAAATCACACCTCTTCACCTTGAAAAATATTTAATATCAGATATTCTTCACATGCATAGAATGAAGTATTTGTAGGCTCAAGAGATGACATAGTGGAGAGTTAGTGAAGGCCCAGTGATTAGCATCTAATAAGCTGACTGTAGGGTTCATTTCACTGTGATAGCCATTAAAAATAAATTCCTAGATCATTTATTTTCATAGATCAACTCAAAGGCTAGTTTCAAGCTGATATGAATCTTTGGGGAATAACCACTTCATTGTAAATCAATATTATTATATTATTTCAATTTAGTTTTGCAGTTGCCTTGAGGTCAAACTTTATCAACTCAGTTTTTAGCTCAAATAGGCACAAAGTCTTAAGTAGAAACACGTTCATACCTATATAGGTAGATATTTTACCTTGAGCATAGAGTTTGAATTCCTCAGTATTTTAAGTTTGTTACAGCTTCCATTGAAACACTTTATGTAAAAATGGGAGATTTAGTGGCATTATTCATGCTCATGTTAGTATTTTTAAAGTGTATTGCAAAGGATAAGTTGGGAAATTCTAAAATATAAATTCATTGTTATACATACATGTGTTTATGCATACATATATATATATGTTCAACTTTATATGACACAATAGATAAAAAAAATAGATATGTATATTTATATATTTATAAATGTTAGATGTAGAAATGTTAACATATATTAAATCAAGTAAATTTTTTGTAAATTCATCAAAGTCTAAAATCTCAAATAGATATTAAGAAGCTAAAACTACTATAAACAAATTACTAAATGTTACAGGCTTCTCAGGTGGTGCCAGTGGTAAAGAATCTGCCTGCCTATGCAGAAGCCACAAGAGACACGGGTTCTATCTCTAGGTTGGGAAGATCCCCTGCGGAGGGAAATGGCAACCCACTGCAGTATTCTTGCCTGAGAAATCCCGTGGACGAGGAGCCCCTGGGGTCGTAGAGTCAGACATGACTGAGCGCGCGCGCGCGCGCGCACACACACACGCGCACACACGCGCGCGCGCACACACACACACACACACACACACACACACACTAAAACTACTATAAACCAAACTTCTGGCCATTCCACAGGATTTAGATCTCAAAGAGTATTTGCTGGAAAGTATTTATATGGAGAACACACCAGAATTAATCCAGAAAAAGACATACATTAGAGAAATGTTCGATCTCTTCCTATAGAAGTTGTACGCTTGGATCGATAGCCCTACTGCTTATTTGGGCAGTTTCCCATTTCTCAGAATGAATTTAGCATACCTTAAGTCAGCAGTCTTTGATACTGTATTTTCTCTGAAAATAGAACAAACTTGCCTTCCCCGTCTTTCCTTTCCTCCTCTAGCTTCTGAAACTGTAGTGGCAGCAGCGCTGAGTCGGCAGCAACAGACGAGTAGAAATAGTCCATGGGGATGGAACTGCAGCCACCCAAGGTGTTAAGACTTGCTTCAGCTTTGGTTACTAAGGCACATTCTACCAAGGCTGTTTGCTGTACCAATTAAAATATTTATCCCTTAATTATAATCCCTCTATTTTCATCTTCCCACAATAGATGAAGAAAAGAAATAATTGACACTTGGGAGTGATGGTGGGTGTGTGTGCGTGTGTGTGTGTGTTCAGATGTTTTGAATAGTAACTTCAGGTAAGTGCCAAAGAGTAAGGTGTTTTTGTCTTCTTCAAGTGGAGCAGAAGCATGTGGCCTCAAAGTCCTGGGAGCTTAGGATCTCTCTGTATTTACAGCTGTAGTTCCTTGGCTTTCATTCTTCCAGCCTTAAAGAACCATTTGCACATCTTGAGTTTGTGCCAGAGGCCTGATGGGAATCAACACCCAGACGAGGACCTACTAGTTATCAATACCCTGTCCTCTTAAGTTCTAGAATTGTCCTCTTTCATTAGGCGAGTTGATGAGTTCCTAGCTTATGTCCTGTATCCTAGTAAATAAATACAGCTTAATCTGTTTTAGTCTACATATATGTCATCGAAATCTTTTGACCTTTTAAAAAATGACAGATTTATTCACAAATATGTACATGTCTTGTCAAAGTATACTAATTTTTAAAGTACCCTGAAATGTCTCTGCAAATCTGTAATTCTGAGATCTGGTATACCAAAAAGGTTGGAGCTTTAAACTGTTACCTTCTAAATACTCTAATTTCTTTCTATATTTTACTTCTCATATCAACATCAGACTATGGAAATAAATAGTTGAAGATAAACATGCAGGTTTGCCCTTCTCCCCTCAAGGCATTAAAGTAAAAATAAGTGCCATACCAAAACCCAGGGTTGCTTTTACTCGCAAATGAAAAGTTAATTCCTGTTTATATTCTGGAATGTTTATGTTCATTTATGAGAATTCTCTTATATATGCCTCTCTCTCTCATAGCTGTAACTTTTTACTTGTACTTCACAGGCAAAGGCCTTCTTGAAAGAGAGCAGGTTGCACTTCATCTATCTATATAGATACCCTGTGGCATTTGGGTCATTCAGACACTTTGGATCCAGGGTGCAGGACATTTGGAAGACATCAGACCACAGTGATTCTTTGGTGCGCTCTACTTAGGTTCATTCAGTCAGTTCCCAGTTAAATCATTCCAACCTGTATCTCTTACCTTTTATCTTTGACCATATCCAGTCTTCTCTACTAGTTCTGCCTGTCCTTCATTCTAGTTGAATTGGAATAGAGGACCAATATTTTAAGTACTTCTTTCAGTTCTGAGCTTGATGTAATTCAGTGAGCAATTAATATATTTAAATGTATAAAAACTGCATTCTTACACTGCAGAGAAATGATCACTGATCTTAATTTCTCTGGAATCAAAAAAGTATTTTTGACTACATGTAAAATTTCTCTGACAAAAAGCTGGATCATAATACTAGTTGCTTAGAAAAATAAGATGATTTCTGAGGGAATATAATTTGTTTTACAGGTGATGGAGTGATTTATTCATAAAAATAGGAAAACAATTTCCTGTGTTTATAGCCAAATCAGCTGACTGTATCAATATTTTCCTGTCCTGAAAATTTTTATAGTTTGGTTCCATTAAAAAAAACCCCACAAAACCCAAAAAACACTTTTTATTTTGAAGGGAATAAAACATACTCAATTTGATAACATGTTTTTTTATGGGTAGGTTATAGACTCAGAAAGGTTTAACTTTTTTAAAAGATTATCCCTAAAGCTGTGAAGAAAACTTTCTCCCACTCTTGATGTGAAAATCACCAGGTGAACTGCATGCTAGAATAATTTTACTGTAGCATCTGTGAAGTGATCAGTGTGCAGAAGTAACCCTAGTTACCAAGCAACAAGATAACAAGGCTAAAAGATGTGAGCTGTAATTCTTCTTTTATTTAATTATCAGCAGAGACTCTCCAGTCAGGCAGCATAGGTCCTGGGGTTGTTTGCAGAGTTAGTTGTTCCTGGAGAATCTCTCCAAATTGTGTTTTCTGAATGCTGAAACACCTCAGAAGCCTTCAGATTATACCAGCATTGAGCTTATCATGGACCCCTTGAAAAATGAGCGGTGAAGGCCTGTAATGGAAAATGTGGATTCCTTTTGGTTTATCATAATTTGCCTATACTAGAGTAACATGATATTCAAAATAAGACTCAGACCTGTGAACTCCAGAGAAAAAGTGAGAGGCAGGAAGAGGAAAGAATGAGAGAAGTTATAGAATGGAGAGAAGTCTTTTTTGACTGCTGGTACTTGTATTTTCCTACTTTTTGGTTCTGTGACTAACATGAACAACAACAACAACAATTCGGGTGAGTTTCATGGTATATATGTTTATTCCTTTTGGAAAATCCAAAACCTTATATATTGCATCTAAGGCAGTGAAAGAGAACTAACATTAGCTGAGCATCTAATATGTCTAAGAGTTGTATCAGATCATTTACACGGATTTTTTTTTTTAAATTAGCACAGTACTTTTACAAGGTGAATACTGTTATAGTCCCTTTCTGGTGATGAATAGTTCCACAAAACTGAAGAGTCCTGTGGTTAAAAATCTTGTCCAGTGTCTCACATTATGGTTTGATCCCAAGCAGTTTTCATTGCCTTCTATAATTCAGAATATTTGACTGTGTTCAATGATATCTAATAGTTCTGTATGCATTTTAATATGTCTTGATAAAGTTAGGTAGAAATTAGCATTTAAAAGAGTCTTGGAAATCAGATTGTAGTTCTCACTCCTCTATGTTAACCACCTTAGGTCATTAAATATCTGTCTAGTTTTAAATAATTCTGGAAAAGACTTCACAATTTCCCTTAGTAACCCAAATCTGTCACTGCTGTGATTTAAGCCATTTTCTTCTGGTTTGCCCTAAATAGAGATGGGGAACAGCTGGTTACCATTGTCAATATAATGGTCCTTATATTTCAAGGACATTAAAAAGTCTCCCCTCAGCTCTTTCTTCCCAGCCTGCACACTTGTATCCTTTGGGTCTTTCTTCTTTTTCCACCCCTTTCATCATCTGTGTGGGCTCCCTTTCCTTTTATTTCTCTGCATTCCCTTTCAGATGTGCAGATCATAACCGGGCATGGGTGTCCAGCATGAGTCAAGCAGTGAGGAGTAAAATAAGAAGCTTACCTCAGAGTTTCTAAACTAATTTTCTATTTATGAACCCCTGTAATGTGCTTGCTTAAAACACAGCAAGAATGGTGACCTGTTATCACGTTCCCCTTATAGGTCTGCGATGGTGCAGGATTTTATTTTCCTCTGCTGTATTTTACTTATTTCACGTGGCCCAGCTATCTGTATATGCTGTGTTTTGTATTCCACAACATGTTGTATTGCAAAATGACAGAAAATACTTGTGTAAGTATAAAGAGTACTTTGATACAAAATTAAAAAAAAAAAATTTAAAAGCGTTCAAAGTGATTAAGCATACTTTGTTCTTTATATTCAATGGGGTCTTGAAACATTTCAAACATATCCAAATATACCTTTGCCTCAATCATTTAATAACATATGGGTTTTCTAGTATACCAGCTGCATTTATGAGTTGCATCAACGTTCTGTCTTTAGTTCTGGCTTGTTTTCGGAGAACTCAAGAAGCTTACTATCTATTACACTGTTTTCCTGCTGCTGCTGCTGCTAAGTCGCTTCAGTCATGTCCAACTCTGTGCAACCCCATAGATGGCAGCCCACCAGGCTCCTCTGTCCCTGGGATTCTACAGGCAAGAACACTGGAGTGGGTTGCCATTTCCTTTTCCAATGCATGAAAGTGAAAAGTGAAAGGGAAGTCGCTCAGTTGTGTCCGACTCCTAGCGACCCCATGGACTACAGCCTACCAGGCTCCTCCGTCCATGGGATTTTCCAGGCAAGAGTACTGGAGTGGGGTGCCATTGCCTTCTCCGCTGTTTCCTGAGGAAATATTAAATACAACTAAATAACAAGCCAAGTTTAAGCCATACTATTTTTTAAACTCACTCCAAGGTGTCCATTTTGTTAAAATAGCCAGCCTTTTTCCTTCCCACATAAGAACGTTTGTCATTTATAAAAATCACTTTGTTTCTTGGGAGGTGTTATTATTTTAGTGCTTTTTCAGTTTTGGATTTGCTTGTTTTGCTAGTCTTCCCTGTTGGCTCAGTTGGTAAAAGAATCTGTCTATAATGCAAGAGACCCGGGTTTGATCCCTGGGTCGGAAAGATCCCCTGGAGAAGGAAATGGCAGCCCACTCCAGTGCTCTTGCCTGGAGAACCCCATGGATAGAGGGAGCCGGGCAGGGATCACAAAGAGTCAGACACGACTGTACAACTTTCACTTTCACTGTTTTGCTCAACTTCATGCTATTACTTTACCTTTCCTCTTTTGGGTAAGGAGTCAAAGTTATTTTTATTTAGCTAGGGAATGCCTTGTTTCCCTCTAACTTAGATGGGAGAGTTCCTAGTAGTGGACCGACCATTTTTATTCTGTTGTTGCAGTGTTTCAAATTTGCCAATTTGGAGTTGGAGTTCTTCACACATGCTTTATTTAGTTTAATTAAAAGTTTACATTCACTCAGTAAGTGCTATGTAAAGTGCTTGAGAGGACGTTCATCACTGATTTAATAACATTAAATCAATTCTTGATAAAAGTTAGCTTCTTTCTATAAAATGTATCCCTAAAATAAGCTATTTTGTGTATAAAAGTACTTGTGACTCAGTGAAGCTATTGTAAAATCATTTCAACATCACTTAATGTCTTACCAGTTGATTAGCATCTGCTTTACTTATGAATGACCCATTAAATTGGACAGTTTTTTCAAACATAGCAGTTTTTTCTTGTTAGCCTAGATATTGACACATCTAGGTGCTGCCTGTGTCTTCCACCGCCACAGGCAGGAGTGGGCTGCGTGACACAGCTACACATGGCCCTTCCTGACAACTCTGGCGGTGTTCCTATTCTCCGGGAACGCTTTGTTCAGAGACTGATAGAATGGTTTTCTTTGAATTCTTTCTTTACTTTTGCAAATATGTTGGGGACTCTCACTTTGAAGCCAGATGTAATATTTCTTTCCTTTAAATCCCATCCACCATCAATTTTTAAGAAAACTCAGTCCCCAGCCTGTATAGGTCTATGGAGCAAACAAACACTGCTACTGCTGCTGCTAAGTCGCTTCAGTCGTGTCCGACTCTGTGCGACCCCATAGACGTCAGCCCACCAGGCACCCCCATGCCTGGGATTCTCCAGGCAAGAACACTGGAGTGGGTTGCCATTTCCTTCTCCAGTGCATGGAAGTGAAAAGTGAAAGTGAAGTCGCTCAGTCATGTCCAACTCTCAGCAACCCCATGGACTGCAGCCCACCAGGCTCCTCCGTCCATGGGATTTTCTAGGCAAGAGTACTGGAGTGGGGTGCCATTGCCTTCTCTGAAACAAACGCTACTACTGAGTAATCTCTCAGAAGAACTCCTTTGTTAGAACTTTTTATTTTGAAATAATATGACATTTACCAGACAGTTGCCAAGATAGTGCAGAATATCCCCATATACCTATCACTTAGTTCAAAGCTGCAACTTTTGAAGGCAGAATAGCTTACAGTATCTCCTACTTACAGTCCAGATCCTGGCCACATTTTAAAGGTGCAAAGCTAGCTACTGCCTGCCTTTTAGACAAAGCATCCTTCAGATGGCTGAGGGTCTTTCGATGGAGGTAGTGTGGAGTAGCTGCTGGCCCTGACACGGAGCAGGAGGGAGAGGAACTGAAGCGTCTGAAAACGCTTTTGAAGCAGGAGGTGCTAGGCTTCATCTACTGCTTTTTAAGAAGGGAGTGGTTATTTCTGGCACTTTTCCTAGGTCTAATCAATACAGCGTGGTAACAGTGACTGAGTGTCAGAGAATCTGCTCAGAATCTGCTCATCATCCTTTGATTTACCTGCTGTGGTTTGATGCCTGCTGTAACTTCTGAATACTCTTATTGAGGCACCTTATTCTTATGCAACATTAACTTGCAGTACTATAAAAAGACTCATCGATGATACTTTCTTGCTTAATTTCAGTACTTTATTCTTCACTGGTAAATTTGGTCTACTTTTTAATTGAAAGGATCTTAGCTTGGAGTAAATGAACTTTTATGGATTCCTTATGAGTGTATAGTGTGTATGAAAATTTGAATTTTTCCGAGAAGAGGATTTATAGATTTTATGAAATTTTTTTTTTAACCAGTGTCTATAACTACTCCCTGCTTTTTCCCTCCATCCCCAGATTAGTAACTTTTCTGCTCCAGTGTGAGAAAGATAGCATAGAAAATGTCAAGCAAATTAGGCTGACATTCCACATTACTAATAAGATTTTAAATGTATGTTTATTGTCTTTCAGTATGTATTAGAATATTCATATTTCTATTATGAATAAAATTTAGTTATGAACTTACTTTAAATATGGTTACTTTAGGTTAATAAAGTTTAAATGCTAACAGGAAAATTGATTACCCCCTTTTCTTATAACAGTAAAGTTCATTTTTTACAGTTAGTCACATATACCAGAATATCCCAGTATAATCAAATAGCTTATAACCATTAAATTTCAGTAGGCACAAAGAGTAAAAATTACAGGTTATGTTACTTTCATGCTAGAAGTGTTAAAGACAAAATGTCTGGGAACCTGGTTAGATTATTGGGGGGGAAACGTGATGGGAATGCTTATCTTGGATTTTTATAGAAGTTGGAAATTGTTGTTAGTCGCTCAGTCGTGTCTGACTCTTTGTGACCTCGGGACTGTAGCCCACCAGGCTCCTCTTATCCATGGAATTCTCTAAGTAAGAATACTGGAATGGCTTGCCATTCCCTTCTCCAGGGATTTTCCTGACCCAGGGATCGAACCCGGCTCTCCTGCATTGCAAGCAGATTCTTTACAATCTGAGCCACCAGGGAACCTGATATTTATAGAAGATATTCAGATTTTATTTTTGTATCTGTCTGACTCCCAGATAAAAACTGTAGAGAAAATGGGCCCTATTTTATCTCTTCAGGAATAATACTGTATTTCTAAGGCTTTCTTATATCAATTGTATTTTGGGGGAATAATAAAATTTGATTGCACAAAAATGAGAAGAAAAGCTTTTCAACTACTTAAAATTTCAGAAGGCATAATTTTGCAACATGAAGCACCTGGTCCTTTAAAAAAAAAGTTATGAGAAATAGAAAGATGCACCTCTGGTAGAAATTTGAAATATATTTTCAAAAATATATTTTTGAAATAATACCTTCTATTTTATGCCTTCTGTAAAATAGAATGATCATGAGAGGTTATGTACTTCTTACCCAGCTGTGGTAGAGTTCTTCTGTTGCATATGAAGTTAATTTCCCTCATGAAAGTGAAACTGAAAGTTGCTCAGTTGTGTCCGACTCTTTGTGACAGTCCATGGAATTCTCCAGGTCAGAATACTGAAGTGGGTAGCCTTTCTCTTCTCCAGGGGATCTTCCCAACCCAGGGATCTAACTCAGGTCTCCCGCATTGCAGGCAGATTCTTTACCAGCTGAGCTACCAGGAAAACCCAAATTTCCCTCATACAGAGGGTATTTAAGGAGAAAAATATTACTTTTTAAAGTCTGAAGTATTTTAACTTAAAAAATTACGATGTTAAAGAATCTATAGTGCATTGAAGAAGTTCGCACAGACTTGATGCCCAATGGAAATCTAACTCCTTGTCTTTAAATTTACTGTAGCATTTTCTGTAGGCCACTACCGTATCACGGTGTTATTTTATCATCTGTTTTATCCTTCACTGAACTCTGGGCTGTTTAAGGGCAAAAACTGACTCTTATTAAATCTATATTCTCATATTTAGCACAAACCATTCTGTATTCTCAATGGCTAGAACACAGTAAATGCCATTTAAATAAACCAACTCACAGTTATCAAAAACACCATCCTTTGTATTGCTTGGCTGCACTATCCTGTGTGGTAGCCACAAGCTCTTTGTGGCTAATGAGCACTTGAAATGTGACTGGTCTGAATTGAAATATGATGTAAATATAAAGTACACACTAGGTTTCAAAGACTTAGAATGTAAAATAGCTCATTGATATTTTCATATTGAGTCCATGTGGAAATAATATTTTAATATTTTTGATTAAAGCATTAAGTTCACAGATTTCTTTTTGCTTGTTTAATGTAGCACACAATTTAACATTACATATGTGGTTTGCATTTGTGACTTGCATAAAATTGCCACTTGACATTATTGTTTTGAAGCAAAAGTTGGTAACTGATACCCTGTGGGCCACATCTGACCTATATATAAATGGCCTATCAGCTGAGAAAGGTTTTTACATTTTTTTAAAGTTGTGCTTGTTTTTTTGTTTTTTTTCTTAAAGTGTTCCGCAGAGACCATATGTGATGTGCAAAACCTAGAATATTTACTATCTGGCCTTTAATACATACAATGTGTTTATCCCTGTTCTAAACAAGTTCTCAGGATACATAACTCATGGTTTTTTCCCTCCAGCAACCTGTGTAGTTTAGGGAAATACTATTTTTGAAGTATTACATAGCACAATTATAGTTTCATGAAGTGTTCGTAATATGTGTTCAGGGGCTGTATGATGTAGAAGTGGTCTAGAGGTGAGCCTTAACAGATGAGATGATTGGGGCAGGAAGAGTGGTGTGCATGGTGATGTCACCCTTTCCAGGTCACCCTTCAAAGACGGTCTTGCTGTCTCAGCTACTGGGAATGTTATCAACCCCTTCAGGGATCGCGTCTGTAGGGCCACATCACCAGAGGTCACACCCTTCCATGGCGGCTGATGTGCAGACAGTGATCAGGGTGGAATATAAAGGCCTCACCATTTCAGCAAAGCTGAGGCAGCTCCGCAAGCCCACTTTAGCCACAGATATCCTCAGAGTGTTGGCTGAGGCTGCTGGAGCCGTGTCATCGCTCAGCTTCCCCCTCTACGCAGTTCCATATCCTTCCTCTCCTTCCCTCAGGTTTTGATACTAAAGGCACTCTCTAATACATGTTTGGATTACTGAACTCCATCTCAGTCGGCTACCCAGAGAATCCAGCTTCAGGCAAAAAGGTGAACAGTATTCCACTTGTTATGAGTTGTGGGAACAAAGGAACAGAAGCAAGAATAGGTAAAAGCTCTGTTTGGGGACAGTGAAATTAATTACCTGGTTCCTGTAGAGTGTTTATGTTTGAAATGGCAGACTGTAGGATTGCCAAAAGGGCCTTCCCCTAGGGAGAAGAGCAGGGGTGTGACACGAAGGAAACAGTGCAGTAGGGGAATTTATCTTGTGAAGAGAATTGTGGATGATAGGAAACAGAATTATTACAGAACAATATATCTGTTCCTGTGCTGATTTTCCATCAGTGCCTGATCTTGTGAGTGGCCAGTCAGTGCTGATGGAAGACATCATTTAACTAGAACCTTATTAATTGAGATTTAAGAACTTGAAATTATGCTGGCAATGTATTCTTTTGGATCTTTTCCGAAGGCCAGATCCGGTTTCCTGCCTTTAGTCTATTCCTGAAGAGGGTAGGAACGGTGCCCTTCTAGAGTGTCCTGGGCTCATCCAAGGGTTGCCTGGCATTTTACCTTCTCCAGTTTTTCCAAATACCAGCTGACACAGCTGAGCCTACTCTTGCCAGTTGACTTTGCTCTGACTGCTCTCAGCTCTTCCACAGGGAAACAACATTGCCCACAGCTAGAATCAGGCGAGGAAAGCTGAACTGGGTGGGCTTCCTGAATAGGTAGATGGCCCAGTTTGTTCCGGGCCCCGTGTGTTACCCTCACAATTTGACATCTCTCTGTTTGGTTTGGAGGGAGGTGTTTTTACTTCTGTGATTGTTTCTTCTCCTGAAGGGGTCAGTTATCTGATGCTATTTAGAGCTAAAGAGAAGAAGCGTTTGTTAGCAGGGCTGGGAAGTATGGCTTTGGAATTATGCAGACAGAGCCAGTATCCGTGACCCCTCTGGAGTTGAAATAGCTTGCTTTCTTTTCAGTGCTGTAGCTCCACCAAGAACCAGGAGGGAAAAGAAATACTATATTCTGTATATAGTAATTTTCTCAACCAAAGGGTTTATCCTCCCTTGGCCTTTATTATGAATTGGTGGAATTTGCTTAAACTTCATTGACAAAAACAAAGATGGGCAACATACAATTATGAGCTTATTAAAAATAACCCTTTGACAGGGCAGTGAAATGTCTGCCTGTTTAAAGCTGGCAGAATTTCTCAGGGCGTTTTATAAAAAGTACCTTCAATTTTGGCGGTCTTTGGTTAGTACCTCTGAAATCAATTCAGTTTCATTTGCCCTTTGAATATTATATGCTTGTGTTTCCACAGAAACAATTTTGTAAAATTTGATATTCAGAAAGTACCAGATGGAGATGTTATGGACAAGCAGGAATGTAGGATGCTTAAGTACATAGTCATTTGAAATGAAATAAACAAATAGTAGAACTAGTTTCTTAACATGACTCATAATTTCCCAGCAGGATTTGTATTATGAAAGCATCTGATAATTTTCTTAAGACTGTCTCTTCTTCATAAATCTGTTCCTAAAAGTTGGTGCCTTTGGTTTATCAAAACACAAGTTAAGATGTGTATATTTTAGACAATAGATGCATAGAAAAGAGTTTCTTAATTTAAATTTGTATTGAAATGATTTGGTCTCTAGATTCAAAATATTTTGTGTATACTCTCTATGTAACTATATTGGCATTTCCAAAGTATGGTTGTTTTATGTAGGGCTGATTTTTTTGTTCCCCATAGGTCTTATTATCTTTGTTGGGGATGGGAATAAGATGAGTATGGATTACGTAAATCTCTTTTTAGGCATGGAGGGAGATTGGAATGTGGGGCAGACTGGAAGGGAGAAGGAATGTGGTTGTGTTACTTTCTCTCCAACTTGTAGACTGTGGGTAGGTCAGGGTTAACTGCTGGATAAACCTTAGCTTGTATCCTTGAGTATCCAAAACATACTGTTAAAAGGTATTTACACCACCTAAATATGTCAGTGTTTTTCTGAGACTGTGTTGTCTGAAAAGTAGTATCTTGGTAGCATAATTATGCAAGTGGTGTTATCAACAATAAGACAAAGATAGCAGATAAGCAGAATAAAAGTAGCATTTTACATGATGGTTCTTTTTTATTAATTTCGTGGTGTGTAACAAAATGCTCCCTCCAGTATTTCCCAGAAAAGATCTTCTGGGGCTTTGGTCTGTTCAGGCTGATTCCTTAATCTCCTGTAACTACCTATACCGGTAGATAAGCACAGGGATCAAGCTGCTGGAGCCCATGTATTTCTATCCATATTAGATTAATCTTTAAGACTTCAAAAGTGTACCACTGAGGTATATAATTTCCTAGAGGCAGTCTGGCAGTTGTATAATAAGATATTAACTATATTTCAATTAGTGTCTAATTGAAATATAAATATAGCCATTAATCCAGCAAATGTACTTCAGATTGACAAAAATCACCAAAATGTGTAACAACACATATAAATATTTATTGAAGCATTGTTTGTTAATAGTAAAAACTGGACACACCTCCACGTCTATCAGTTGGAGACCAATTAAATAAATTGTGGTGCCAAGTGCGTCCAAATTAACTGCTGTGTTAAAAAGATACAAACATACAGAATGTGTACAAGACATATCATCAGATGAAAGAGCAGATTGCAGAACAGTTTTTGTAATGTGATCTGATATATGTAAATTAAAGTATCCAGGTATATAGTTTTATTTCCTGATGCAAAATACGTCTGGAAGGACATACAGACAATGATACTGCTGAAGAGGAGGATTAAGGGAGCCAGAGGTGATAATGACAGAATTTTCATCTCGACTTTTTCTCTTCTGTACTGTTTGAATCATTTTAGCAGCAAATGACATTTATAAAATATTTTTTTAATTTTAAATATAAACCACTGATAGAAAAATAAAGATGTGTACAGTGGGAACAATGATGAAATCTAGTATCTGAGGGTTTACAGTGGGCCGGCATTATTGTACCCATGTGGCATGTGTGGAGAAGGCAAT
The DNA here is from genome assembly GCF_000754665.1 of Bison bison bison. Lineage (NCBI taxonomy): Eukaryota > Metazoa > Chordata > Mammalia > Artiodactyla > Bovidae > Bison > Bison bison. Next base: position 3,325,696 of record NW_011494961.1, read on the forward strand.
GGCACCCTACTCCAGTACTCTTGCCTGGAAAATCCCATGGATGGAGGAGCCTGGTGCGCTGCAGTCCATGGGGTCGCTAGGAGTCGGACACGACTGAGCGACTTCACTTTCACTTTTCACTTTCATGCATTGGAGAAGGAAATGGCAACCCACTCCAGTGTCCTTGCCTGGAGAATCCCAGGGACGGGGGAGCCTGGTGGGCTGCCGTCTCTGGGGTCGCACAGAGTCGGACACGACTGAAGTGACTTAGCAGCAGCAGTGGCACATTTAATCATTAAATGATCCCAGAAACCCAACCAGGTAGCTCTGTTGTGATTCTGTTTTGTGGATGGTGAACATGAGGCACAGAGATCTGTGGTTATGTGACCAGGTCAGTGTATTAGGAAAGAGTCAAATAAAAGCATTGGGCATAGGTATTGAATGAATATTGACATTTATAAATGATTTTTCCTTTGTGACCTAGTGACTTGCTAGTTTTGTGAGCAGGAAGGAAAGGGAAGATGGGTTCTTTTACCCTGTGCCTTCTACCGTGGTTCTTAGGAGTTTAATTCAAGGAGAAAATGAGCTATTTGATCAATTCCAAGGACTTCTATTTGAGAAAGTCATTTCCGGGAGTGGGAAGGGGGGAGTGGGGAAGAAAACCAGCCATGTTTTGTTATTTTTTGTAGGTATTTCAAAACAGATATTATTTATATGAGTCATTTCTCATAAGAACTGGCATAGTATAGTAAGAAAAAGTCCTTTTCGTATTTTCCAGAATTATTAGTGGGTTGAGAGATGCTAACAAATGACTGTCTTGCAGTAGTTGTCCAAGTGCATAAAGGAGAAAAATAGTGACCAGGCCAGGGCTTTGAATGCATTTTAAACTTGTGACCTTCCGTTCAGTGGATGTTTATTTTGTATGTCAGAAATCTACAACTAATATTAATATATTTTTACAACCAAACTCAAACTCCTCTGACCCTCAAAATCCTCCGTAATCTCTTCCCTTTTTATCTGCTAACTTCTTCCCTCACTGTTCTCCAGAAAACTCGCTGTGCATCTTCTGGCCTATTCAGGCTGGCTTTTTAATCGTTCCTCCATAACTGCCTTTGTCAGAAGATGAACTCCTTAAGCACAGGAACCGTCTGTTCCTTGTGTCCCCGATAGGTGTAACCGTGTTTGTAGCACTGGGAGCTTCCGCTGTTGAACAAATGAGTGAGTGAATGCACTTGCTTCTGTCTCCATGCTCTTGCATATATCTATATTCCATATGTAGATTTTTGCCTTCCTTTGCTTTCCTGAGCCTTTTCCAAACCTTTGTTGCAGAGTCAGTCCCCTTCTGCAGAGACTGTCAGTCAGTATCACCGAGTTCCTGACTCGGGTACAATGGGGCCCCCTTGCCTCCAGTACCAGGTCTGACACCTTTGATGCTGCGAACGTTGCGCTCCCTTGTACAGCCAAGTGTCAGCTTTCACTAGGCTGTTTGTCGGACTGGACCGGCCCAAAGCGCACTCACACGTTACCTTCCCTGCTCTGCACGAGGGGAGCGTCTTTCTGTTAGATGCAGGTGGGGAAAAATGGCGTCTGGGTGATCCAAACTCAGATCCTTATTCTTTCACTTCCTAGCCATGATAAAATTTGTAAAGTCTTCTTTTTCCCCTTCTTTTCTTCCAATCTTTATTGAGCTATGATTGACATATAACATTATGTAAGTTTAAGGTGTACAATGTGAAGATTTGATATATATAGCAAAATGTTTATAATAAATTTAGTTAATATATCCATCACCTCAGGTAATTACCTTATTCTTTTGTGTTAAGAACACTTAAGATGTACTCTTAGCAACTTTCAGGCATACAGAATGGTATTTTTAACATAGTCACATCCTGTACATAAGATCCCCAGAGCTTATTCACTTTATAACCAGAAGTTTTACCATTTGACTAAAATCTCCCTACTTCCCCTCCCCTCAGCTTCTGGCAACTGCTTGTCTACTCTCAGTTTTTATGAATTTGGGATATAAGTGAATATATATCTGTATATCTCACATTTTCCTTATTCACACATCCATTAGTAGATACTTAGGTTGTCTCCATGCTTTAATTATTATAAATAATGCTGCAGTGAACATAGGTGTGAAGGTGTCTCTTCAAGACAATAATTTCATTTCCTTTGAATACCCAGAAGTGAAATTGCTGTATCATATGGTAGTTTTAATTTTTTAAAAGTCGCTATGCTTCAGTTTCTTCCTCTTAAAAAGAAAGAAATATGTGTTTTAGAATATTATGAGGATTGAATAACACATTAAAGTGCTTAACACAGTGCCTGGTATATTGTAAGCATTCAAAAAGAATTAACTTTTACGATTGATTTGCTTATATTTTGTCTCATCTCTGATGGAGATGAGAAGATCACAGCTGCTTCTGGACCACACAAATACAGTTACTTAATAGCTGCTCTTAATAGAGAATTAGTGATGGATGGACTACTGGTAATGATGGATGATTATAGTACTCAAGAGTGCAAGGGAGATGACTGCAATCCATCCTGAGCGAGTATATGGACAGTATTTCTCTCTTGCTTCTTAGCGGTCCACTTATTTATTAAACAAATAATTACTCATTGCTTACCATGTACCAGGTACCTTTCTAGGTCCTGGTGATACAGCAGAAATCAAAATAGAAGAAAATGCCTACCTTCATGGAGGTAACATTTTAGTTATAAATCTAAGTATTAATATAAGAGTTGGTAATAAGGGCCATGAAAAAAAAAAATGAAGAGAAGGGGCCAAGGAGTATATGTGTATAGGTGTGGGTATGTGTATCTGTTGAGGTATATGAATTGTAATTTAAAATAGGATGGTTAGGGAAGACCTCACTTAGTATGGCATATTTACAGAAAGTTCTGAAGGAGGTAAGGGAATAAGCACATAAATACCTGTGGGGAGAGCTTTCTGAGCAGAGGAAGCAGGAGGTTCAGGGATCCTGATTCAGTAGCATACCTGATATGTTCAAGAAGCAGCAAGGAGGCCGATGTGTTTGGAGCCAGGGAGAGAAAGATGAGATCAAGAGTGTGTGCGAGTGGGGGGTGGTGGGGATGGGAGCTGGGGCACAGATCACACAGGACAGTGTAAATCATAACAACACCTGTGTCTTTTATGCTGTGTGAGATGGGGAACCTTTGGAAGGTTTTGTGTGCAGGGGTTAGTATTTATCTGACTTAGGGATCATTCTGGCTTCTGTGTTGAACATGGATTGTTGGGAACCAGGGCAGGAGCAGGGAGACAAACTGGAGGCTATTCTAGTGTTCCAGGTGAGACATAATGTCGGCTTGGACCTGGGTGCTAAGAGTGGCTGGGTTCTGGTTATATTTTGAAAGCAGAGCCAGTGGGAGATGCCAACAGTTGGATATAGGATATGAGGGAAAGAGAGATGTTGAGGATAAAACTTTTACCTGAGCAATTTAGAAGGCTGGAGGTATTATTTATTGAGATGGGGAAACTGATTTCTCAGGTGGTGCTAATGGTAAAGAACCCGCCTGCCAATGCAGGAGACATAAGAGATGCAGGTTTCATCCCTGGGTCAGGGAAGATCTCCTGAAGGAGGGGATGGCAACCCACTCCAGTATTCTTGCCTGAAGAATCCCATGGATAGAGGAGCCTGGTGGGTTTATAGTCCATAGGGTTGCAAAGAGTCGATTAAAACGACTTAGCATGCATGAATGGGGAAAACTGAAGGAACTGTAGGTTGGAATGGAAAGAACAAGAGCTAAGTTTGGATGTGTTAAATGGGCATTTTTCAGATGTGTGACCAGAAATAAGAACTGACCCTTAGCTACCATCTGGAGTTCAGGGGACAGGTCAGGGTTGGAGATAAAAAGTTGTATTTGTCAATATATAGATGGTAAGTTCCCCCTGACCTCCCTACACCCTTTTTCATTTAGTTTCTCTATTTTTTCTACTCATTTTTACCCATCTTCATATCTCATAAAGTCTAAAATGGCAGTACTATTGACACTTATCATCCAGCTCTGGGGAGGTGAAGTAACATCTACTTTTCTCATTTTGAGATGTAGCCAGAATAAACACTTATTTCAGTAAGATGAAGGGCTCTCTTGATGAGTCCACCTATGATCAGATCATGTTCTAAATAGAAAGTTGGACACTTGGTTTCCTGTTCCTTTTGTTAGAGATATTTATTTTTGCATCAGCTGTGCTAATCAAGGGCTACCCATCTGTGACTCATCCTATAAACATGTGTAGCACATTGTGTACCTGTGCTGTGGATGATAGATGTGTTGGTAAGAGTTTCTGGCTTTAAGAAACTTGGCAGTCAGTTGAGAGCCTAGACTCACACAGGTGAACCAATTAGAGCACAATGTCAGACAATATTTAGTCATACCTTAGGTTGTGTAGTTTAGTAGTAAAATTAAAATTAAGCTTTTGAACCTTTTGATGTTTTTGACAATATTCTGATAAATTGTTTTCATCCCATCATATGTGATGGATTAGAGCACAGGGCAAGAGGGCATCCAGAGAAAAGGGTTCTGTCCTTCTCTGTCTGTCCTGCATCCCACAGATCATGGTGATGCCTGCAAGAAGTATTTAAGAAGTATTAGAGTCAAAGCTGTTTGCCCCTTCTCACTAAGTTAATGAACATGTGACCCACATTCCCAGGCACATGCCTCTTGTAAACCCAGAAGTTGACTTTTCATTCATAGAAACACCTACTTTTTGAGAGAGACATAAAACATTCTTTCTTAGTGGGTTGCGTGTTCTTTCTTATTCTTGACTGTTCTCAGAATATAAACATATAGATGGAACTTGGAGAACAGCTTCATTGCAAGAACTAAGAGCATTAGTGAAAGCTTGTATTAGTGCTTCATCAATAAGTCAGCAGTGGGTAAGAAACTAGATCTTTCTTTTCCTGAAGACTTTAATATATCGCTATGCTCCATTGGTCAAGGAGTCAGGAAACTCCTAAAGTTTGAGGTCAGATGATATCATATGGTATTTCCATTCTCTGGACAGATTGGCTGTTTCTTACACCCCTGGATTAATCCATCTACCCCCAGAAAAGCTAGATGGCTAACATGGATAATGAATGAGTCTTTTATTTTCATAAAAGATATTTAAAGACTGAAAAACAGGAGAGGTTTTTAACATGGAGGGGGAAAATTTTGGCTTTTGCTTGGTGATCTACTCTAGCATGAGTAAGTGAGAAAGAGTGGATACATTAAATTCATTTTCATTTAGCTTTGGAATCTTAAAGAATGGTTTTATAGCAGATAAAGTCCTCTTAATTGGGTTCATTTTAGTAGATTTTAAAATTAGAAAATATTATTTAGGTAGTATAACAAAGTCTAAAATGTTTCCTTTAGCTAACCCCTCAAAAGCTATAATCTAGACAAGTGAAAACATTTTTATTGATATCATTTTATTTTTGTAGTTATATTTGTTTATAGCTATATTTGACCTCAGAATTTACAGAAATGTTTTTAAATTCTTAGGACCTGAACAAAAATTTCCAATAGCGCCCCATTAACCTTTCAAAAATCAAACATTTCCATCCCAGTTGGAATGCAAGGAATATGAGTAACTAATAGATCCAAGGAGAAGGGAAATAGAGCATTAATTCTTTCTGCTCTGCCGCTTGCTGTCTCTACTTGATGTTTCCATTTTCTCTGTAACGATCAGCAGAGGAGTATTTGAGTCTAAGGAAATGAGAAGCTGATTTTTAGCAAGGGCTTAACCGAAGCTACCAATAAAAGACAGTATTTTATTGGGAAATCTCCAAATACTTGACACTAATAAAATCTTTAACAAATCTGTTAACATTTTGGAATTTAGCCAAGCTAGCTAAGTCTTTTTTTGGTTTTCTTGACTCGCAGGCTCCTAGGAATTTTTTTATGGGAGTTTTGGTGCCCATAAACTTTACAGATATTGATTCTGACAACGTAATGAAAACCACATCGGAAATTCCAGAATGCTACCTAGGGATGTTATTTAGGATTGGCTTTCTCATCCAACCCCTTTACTCAGAATTATTCTTGACTATCCTGGTGGCTCAGTGGTAAAGACTCTTCCTTCCAATATAGAAGACGTGGGTTCAGCCCCTGGGTCGGGAAGATCCCCTGGAGAAGGGAATGGTAACTCACTCCAGTATTCTTGCCTGGAGAGTCCCATGGACAGAGGAGCCTGGCAGGCTACAGTCCATAGGGTCACAAAGAGTTGGACATGACTAAACAATGACAGTTGTTCTGTTCTGTGGATGGTATCTCTCAGGAAGTTTAGCTGAGAGTCAGTTTTTAGCCAGTTTTTAACTAGTCTGCTACAGACTGGTTTTATAGACACGACTGAGCGACTTCACTTTCACTTTTCACTTTCATACACTGGAGAAGGAAATGGCAACCCACTCTAGTGTTCTTGCCTGGAGAATCCCAGGGATCGGGGAGCCTGGTGGGCTGCCGTCTATGGGGTCGCACAGAGTCGGACACAACTGAAGCGACTTAGCAGCAGCAGCAGCACATCTCCTGTGGGTCAGAGAGAGTATAAATGACTTCCTATGGGTTCGTAATTGAATAAGGAATTAAAAACTTTCATGAATACTGTGCTTTATGAAAACCATTATAAGCAGTTCTGCAAATTATATTAATAGAACTTGAAAACAAAATTCATCTTAAATGATAGTGAAGATAATATTCCTAAGAATAATGTAAAATTCATACACCCATGTGCATGAAATATGTAACAAAAATATTTTACGCAAGTATGTTTTCTATAAAGGAAAAGGAATTAACTGTATATGTAAATCATTTGTTGCAAAAGCAATTAACTCTCTATGTAAATCATCAAAAATAATATTACTCAAAAAGTTCACAAACTGAAGATTATGGGTGTACTTTTATTTAGTGAATGATGTTACCAAATTGATATTATATTCATTTTAAGTCTATTTTATCAGGAGGAGTGAGGATACCTGTTTTTATCCTCTTAAGATGAATTGGTATTTTCGTGTGTGAATGAAAAGAAGTAAGGTTAGCAGAGAACTCTTGTGCAGGGACAAGGCACCTGGAATTCATGAAGAACTTTTGAGTGCTGGAGATAATCTTTTCTTAGAGAACAAGAGGTTGAAGATTGAATAATTTGCATCCTTGCTAAGAATCTCAGTGACTTCCTCAGTAGCATTTAGTCATGCTTATGGAATTGTTTCATGGCTGACTTCATTTTTCTCATGTATTGCTTATTTTTCTGTCCTTTTCTCAGGAGTAGAAAGAAAATTTCATCAAACACAAAACAGAACCCAAGAGTCATTGTGTAACTTGGCCATTTTCCCACATCCCCCTTTTAAGCAGTGTGGTGAATGTAATTGGGATTTCCCCTGTCTGCTTTTGGGAACATTGATTAATCTTTTAAAATGTCGATGTAGCCATTGAATATAGCCCAGGAACATCTACGAAACCTGATGCCATTGCTTTTAGTCCCATCATCAGACTGTGTACTTCTTTCAACCAGTTTTTCGATTTAGGATGCATAGTTAGCTTTAATGTTCTAAAGAGTATATGCTTTCATGTTCTAAATTATTAGTGGAGCAGATATGGTACCTAAGTCTAGGACTCTCTGCAGAGCAAGTAGGGTTTTCAGTCTTCCAGTTTTAAGTGTTGTGATGGATAATCCTTGTACTTTTAATTTTAATGGAGAGTGTTCCATTTTTTAAAAGTCTTTTTTATGATAGTAATGACAATGAATGCCTTAATGCACTAGGGTTGTTGTGAAAGCAGAACACTTTATATTAAGGAATGTTTTGTGTTGTATATCACAAGACAATCATGAATTTTACTCTGTGCTTGTAATAATAACTTCTCTAGCATTGTAAAATATTCTTATTTTGTGTCTAAGAATTTTAGGCCTCAGAGCATTCATAAACAGCCCCTTTCATATTTCCTATGTGATTTATTACCAGTATCAGTAGAGCAGTATTCAGAGAGAGAAACTGGCTCAAGATTGAAGAGCAACTAATATCATATATAGAAAGACTGTTCATGAATTTCAGTCTTACATTTCAGTTCAGTCGCTCAGTTGTGTCCGACTCTTTGTGACCACAATACACAGTGCACAGTGAAATCTGTGATTATGTGTTGAGTATGTTTAAATTAAAGCCTGCCTAGGACCAATCTGGAAATCATTCAACATTTTAGGAAAATATAGGTATTTTAAAGTGGGGCAGAGGTCCAGTCATCATCATACATGGCAAAAGGTGAAGGCAGTTGCTGGGAACTGCTTAGTAATGTGGAAATCATTCAATAGACATTTTGAAAGATATAACCTTGGTTATTAAAATGAATATCATAACAACATTTCCATTGTTTTTTTCCTTAGTTTCTCCAAGGTAATAATTCTTTACAGACTTATATATAAGACCATAATCAGGATGGGCACAGATCTGCTAGGAGAGCCTTTCACATCTGGGGGCTCATTTTGCTTTATTTCATACATCACATCCTTAACATTCTGGAATCTTTCTTTATAGATTTCTTGCTGGAAGCCTTAGGAATTTAGATGAGATGTTCTGTTGGCCAGGGTGGTAGAGGTTATAGACCTGTGACTTTGTGTTCTCCTCTCACAGTTTTATCAATACCTGCACCAGTGTGAATCCAGGAATGAGTACCCACCATGTGCCTGACACTTTTCTAGACTTTGGAGAAACACTATTGAACACACAGGTCCTTGCCTTCAAGAAGTTAATATTTTAGTGAGAGTGGGAGAATGGTAGGAGATGGGAATAGATTTATTTTAAGCAAGTAATAAACACATATGATCATTTCAGATTGTGTTGAATGTTATGAAGGGAATAAACAGGGTGATGTGATTCAGATTAATAGGATGAGAGTGGAGCTGCTTGGGAAAGAGTAATAAGAGGTGTGGCAGTAACATTTGAGCAGAGGCCTGAATGATGAGATTGAGCTTCCCATGGAAAAAGCCACAGGAAGAATATTTAAGCCAGAGAGAAAAAAGAAAAAAATCCACTGAAACAAGAATAAGAAAGACAGATGGAGGAAAAGAAAGGCCATTAGTGTATGTGGACTGAGTGGATTGAAATGATGTTGGGAAGATTGGGAGTGATTGGTTTAGATAGGAACTTAGAGGCCTTTTATCTTAGGTTCTCAGGAAACAAAGTCTGGGATGGAGATTTACATGAAGGAAAGTCCCAGGGAAGTTACCTAGTCACACTTGGATCAGCATCTCTGAGGCAGTGAAAACGAAGGACTGGGCAGCATTAAAAGTGGGACTGTAATGCACCCCAGGACAGGCCTTAGTGTATCTACAGTGGACCCTAGAGTGGGACTGACCCTTCAAAACAGTCCCACTTTAGCTAAGGAGGTTGAATGTTTAAACCTGTGCATGGAGCCTCTGTAGATGCCATTCACAGGCCCTGGAGAAGGACTCAGCTGAGAGCCAGCCACCTCCAAAGATCCCAGCAACTAAGGAATGAGTGCCTGGGTCCTGAAGGGGGGTATCACCACATTTTATCACAGTCAATATTGATGCTTCAGCTTGGTATACAAAACCGTTTACATATGTTTTAAAATACATTTGGTGCTTGAACACTGTGGGGGTTAGGATGGCAATCCTCTATGTGCAGTCGGAAATTTGAGTATAAATTATAGTTGGCCCATAGTATCTGTAGTTCCTCTTTGTGGTTCTGTATCTGTGGATTCAGTCAACGATGGATCGTGTGGAACTACAGTACTTAGTACTGAAAAACGTTTGCATGTAAGTGCATCAAACCCACGTGTGCTATCCAAGGGTCAGCTGTACTTGGTAAAGATTGAGATGAAAACAGACCTAGTTTACACACATGTAAAATTATGCATGTGTATGTGAGGTTCTCTCATTAACATATATGTACACCTGTGAGTTTTAAGGTCAGAACTCGGAATGGAGGGCATTCAGCAGCAAACAGCTTTGTTCTAATTCAAAGTGAGGCTGAACAGGATAGGAAGAGTGATAGGGATAAGGAAGAATCTCCCATCTTCTCCCCTCCCTTCTTGTTCTAGAAGTAAAGTGTTAGTCTCTCAGTCACGTCCAACTCCTTGTGACCCCATGGACTGTAGCCCACTAGGCTCCTCTGTCCATGGAATTCTCTGGGCAAGAACAGGAGTAGGTTGCCATAGGTTGCCATTTCCTTCTCCAGGGCATCTTCCCAACCCAGGGATCGAACCTGGGTCTCCTGCATTGAAGGAAGATTCTTTACCATCTGAGCTACATATTCTAGTTTGTTCTAATTTATCCTTTTAACTATTTTTTTCCAAATGTATTCATTCCTCTCTTTGTATGTTAACCTGTTTTTGCTCTTTTTTCTTTCATGGTCACTTTTTGGTATAGGATCGAAAGACTGAGAGACAGGGTTATAAATCCAGACAGGAAGCAATGACGATGTGGCTTAGGGCAGTGGAAGTGGAAGATGAGATGGATGTGGGTTGGACTTGACAGTTCAGGGTCAGAAAGTTGACAGCTGAACAGTGGGACTGAGTACACCGATGAAGCAAAGTCAGGAGTGAAAGGGCACAGAGCAAGTCTGGGCAACAGGAGCCGGAAGAGGAGGAGTTCCAGTCTGTGAAGGATGTTTCAGAAGCCCCTGGAGGACAGCCTTGTGAAGATGGACACCTGGCAGCTGGAGATGTTTGGAAATCAGAACAGAGACCATGCTAGAGACACGAATTTCAGAAACATCTACATGGAGAAAGCTGATTGTGTAAATAGATGGTTTACTATGCTATTTCTAATGTCAAGTACATGTAACAGAAACAATGTCATTTAACTGGAAAATAGTGGGAACATGTTTTATTTTCACATATTTAAAGACTGGGCATGGTTAGAAAAGAGACTGACTCCTCCCTTTCCACAGGGTATCTAAGCTCTTTTGAACAAGGTTGTTCAAAAGGATGAATTTCTGAGATCAGACGTCCTTGTGAAGGGCACGGGTTTGATAGATACATGATATAAAGGAGAAGTCTACTTACTTTGCCTCATGATGCTTTGGGATGGTAAAAGTTTTGGACCCTCATTGCAATAGACATGGTTTTGATGGCTAACGTTGGCGTGCAGAATCTTCTGGAAGACTTGTTAGCAACTAGAGAAATCAGTCATCATTTAGTAATTAAGAGAGTTGTTTTTCCTTTGCTGAGCCTCATCTACCTAACGGTTTTGTTTGATAAGGTGTGAAGCTTTTTTTTTTCTCTTGTGTGTGTGTTTCAGTTTAAAAATGTCAACATTATTCTTAAATGGTATTTTAAGTTTTAATTCATATATGATTTTGTAACAAAGAACGGTTTGAAAATTATAAAGTTTGTATGAGATTCTTTGTGATAATTGAACCAAGAAGGGGTGTAGGAAACAGGCAGAGTGCCTGATGATTTACTATTTTATGTTAAGAGTAAAGGGAGAATAAAAATATCTCATTTGTGTTTTGCTGCTCTCGTGTTATTGACAAGAACAGTCAGAAGCTACCCATTTTCAGCTGGTGGGTGGGTGTCTAAGGAATTAAGTTTCTTATTTTTTATAAAGTATATGCCAGATAAAAAGCTTTGGAGACTGAAGATTTCCTTGTTTAGCCATAAGACAAACCTGAGGATTGCTTGTAGCAGACAGTTTTATTGCCCTTTGTCTGGCTTTATGGTTAGTTCTAAATGCCCATCGGTCCATTTTGGTCACTGGTGCTCCTGATAAAGGGACTCGCAGCTTTTTAGGCTGTCCATTTTTCCATCCTAGCTGGCTAAACTATTTGAATTGGATTTGATTAATGCCCTGGCTTGCCCTTAAGAAGATGGTTTGTGACACAGGCCACATAAAATGGCACGTAAGACTAGTTGATATTTATATGGTCAATAAACATTTATATTGATATATTGCACATCTGTGTGGATGTTGTACTGTTAGGGGTTTGTTACTGTTGATCACATCTAAGCAATGATTTATAACAGATTACCTAGGAACATAGGAAATGATTACTTACTGTGTGCTCTAAAATGTTTTTCTCCCCTTCAGTAGCACACAGCTTAAAATTTAACATGAACTTATTTCCCTAAAATGCAGAAAGGGGGAAAAATAGGTGAGGATTGTTGATAATTTCCTGTGCTCCGTTTAGGAAAGGACACAATACACAGATTCAAAGAAGAGAACATAAGTGCTCCTGGCTAGTTCCCAGGTGAATTTTGTGAACTGAGAAACTTGTATCTCCATTAATACTGGATTTGTGTGTTTTGAAACTATTATTTGAGCAATCTAGTGTGTGTATATGTACGTACATGTATTTAAAACAAGAAAGGAGTTTACTATGTTGGTATTAAGACTTGTGGGATAAACTTAAACTAACCAGGATGGATAAGAATGGTTCTCTTACTGAGAAATCAGGGCTGAAAGCTTTTTTTCCCTCAATGATCATATTAAAAATAAATCTTTGTTCAGTTGCTCGGTCATGTCCTACTCTTTGTGACTCCATAGACCGCAGCACGCCAGGCTTCCCTGTTCTTCACCATATTCTGGAGCTTGCTCAAACTCATGTCCGTTGAGTCAGTGATGCCATCCAACCATCTCGCCCTCTGTCATCCCCTTTTCCTCCTGCCTTCAATCTTTCCCAGCATCAGAGTCTTTCCAGTGAGTCAGTTCCTCACATCAGGTGGCCAAAGTATTGGAGCTTCAGCCTCAGCATCGTTCCCTCCATAGAATATTCAGAATTGATTTCCTTTAGGATTGACTTGTTTGATCTCATTGCAGTCCAAGGGATTCTCAAGAGTCTTCTCCAACACCACAGTTCAAAAGCATCAGTTATATCCAGAGCATTACAGGACTTCAAATACTTGGCTTGTGGCCGGTTTTTGTGTTTTTTTTTTTTTTTGGCAAATTTAATTCCCCAAATTTCTAATTACTCGGGAAAGAAAGTGGTTCCAGAACTAAGATGTGTACTTCTTTCTTAAATTTAAAGGTCAGTACATCAAGGGTCTAATAAAAATCCTTCTTTAGCAAGATGAGATCTCCCCAAAATGTGCAAATCATGGCATTTAGAAAAATAACTTAAGATTTTGTTGTTGGGAAGATAGGATAAATAAAATGTTCCTTTTAGTACCATTGCTTATGAATATTTTTACAAAGATTTGAGAAAAGGTACAAAGGCTGACGGGATACTATCAGCTACCCTAGTGGCTCAGTGGTAAAGAATCCACCTGCCAATGTAGGAGACTTGAGTTCAGTCCCTGAATCAGGAAGATCCTCTGGAAGAGGGAATGGCAACTCAGTCCAGTATTCTTGCCTGGGAAATCCCATGGACAGAGGAGCCTGGTGGGCTACAGTGCGTGGGGTCGCAAAGAGTCAGACACGACTTAGTGACTAAACAACTGATACTACAGAGGTGTACCAGAGGGTACTTGTTCATATAAACACATCTGAATTATTTGGACATTCTTATCTGAAAATATTTTGATAAATTCTTCCCATTACCTTTGAGATAAAAGTTTATTTAAATTTTAGTGTCAAGGATGTTACTTAGAATCAAGTACATTGTAGTGACTTGCCTTTCATTCATTCTTCATTTTTTTTACTTTATCTTTTAATTGTATTTTTCAAGGAAAAGAATTAGGAAATAGTAACTCAATGTTTATCTCTTCTGGTTCTCAAAAATGCCTATTCTAATAAGTTTCATGATTATATTGACGTAAAAATGTCCCTGAAAAGTGAAAGTGTTAGTTGCTAAGTCATGTCCAATTCTTTGTGACCCCATGGACTGCAGCCTGCCAGGCTCCTCTGTCCATGGAATTCTCCAAGCAAGAATATTGGAGTGGGCAGCCATTCTCTTTTCCGGGATCTTCACAACCCAGGGATTGAACCTGGGTCTCCTGTATTGCAGACTAATTCTTTACTGTCTGAGCCACTAAGGAAGCCTCGCATTGCCTATTTTTGTTTATTTTCATAGTTGATAGATGTATTTTACTGTCCTCTATAAGCTCATGAGTTTCCTTTTTGAAATCTGAATGTAAGTTATATATGTATCTGTTCAAACCATGCAAGGTGGTATCAGGGGCTCTTACACAGGATAGCGGGCCCTGGACATTTACAGGATTCTGGGAGATGGGCTCAGCTGCCATTTGGAAAAGCTGCTGTGTTTGAAGAGTCAGCCCTTTGATTGGTGTGCTCTCTCTGGATGCGCCTTACTGAAGGCAGTCAAACAGAGTGAAGGACTTGGCTCGGCCTCTACTGCCTCTGAGGCCTGTCCGGTTCTCTGCTGCTGGTTCTCTGCAGGTGTGTGCATCAGAGACGAGGACGAGCGGGTTTGTCCTTTCAGGGAGCCCACCGCCTCCAGTGGGATGCCGTGGGGCCACAGCTTCTAAAGCTGCTGCAGCACAGTATTTGAAACTGACCTCAAGATTTTGATCTGCTCAGTTTATTTTTAGAAGTAATGACAGTATAGCACTTTGAGGCCTGGATGTTATTTCTAGACTGAAGAGAAATATTATTTTTCTGAGAAGTAGAATTTTGGGATTTTAAATGGATTTTTGGTAAGGGTTTCTGAAGCTTTTCCAGTAAATGGGACTTGCTAGCCAAAAAGGATAGTTGGGAAGCCATATGTTTACCCTCTTCCTGCTGAATTTCGTCTCCAATCCTGGGCCTGGGAGATGTCTTGGAGAGGATGTGTGATCTTCTTGCCCCTCATTCTTAACGAGTCCCCAGATGCACAAAGAAAGAAGCATTCATTCTTTTCTGCTTTCCAAGTTACTAAATTTTAAATTACATTTATACATACAATACCTACTAGGTTGGCTATAGGGAGTATATTTATAACTTGTAACATGGCATATCTGTTAGTTTGCCCAGGAATTTGGAGACACACGTGCACTTATTTGTGTCTCATTTGGAATGAATGAATAGTAACTTTTTATGTGTGTGTGTGTATGTGTATTTTGGATTGATTATATGTTAATTTATATGATACATGATTATTCTGTTTGGAGAAATGTCTTCATGAATTTTAATTTTTGCGGATACAATATTCATTAGTCTCTTAATTGAAATCCTTGCCTATAGTCAATCTTTTTTCCTTTGGTTTCATACTCTATAATACCATCAACTTAATTTTTCTAAAATAACAATATCCAGCACTTTGGTACTGCTCACTGTATGCCAGACACTGTTCTGTTCTTATATAGAAATCTCTCTACAACTGCATGAAGTTGGTACTATTAATATCCTCATTTTTTATAAAAAGAAACTGAGGCACAAAGAGGTCAAAGCACTTACCCCAGGTCACAAACCTCGTGGTAAGTGGATGAGATGGTATTTGAACCTAGGCAGTCTAACTCTGGAGAAGGCAATGGCACCCCACTCCAGTACTCTTGCCTGGAAAATCCCATGGAGGGAGGAGCCTGGAAGGCTGCAGTCCATGGGGTCGCTAAGAGTTGGACACGACTGGGTGACTTCACTTTCACTTTTCACTTTCATGCATTGGAGAAGGAAATGGCAACCCACTCCAGTACTCTTGCCTGGAAAATCCCATGGAGGGAGGAGCCTGGTAGGCTGCAGTCCATGGGGTCGCTAAGAGTTGGACACGACTGGGTGACTTCACTTTCACTTTTCACTTTCATGCATTGGAGAAGGAAATGGCAACCCACTCCAGTGTTCTTGCCTGGAGAATCCCAGGGACGGGGGAGCCTGGTAAGCTGCCATCTATGGGGTCACACAGAGTCGGACACGACTGAAGCGACTTAGCAGCAGCAGCAGTCTAACTCTAGAATCTCTGTACATAACCACTGTATTATACTTACTTGCAAAAATAAAAAAACCTGAGTTCACCCTTCTAATTAAAGCCCACATTCTCTGCAGCATGGTTCCCATCTTGTCAGTATTGGATTGCAGTTAACCGTTGAACAGCACAAGGGGGTTAGAGACACCTATCTTGTGTGCATTGACAATCTGTGTGTGAGCACCAGTCCTTCTATATCTGAGGTTCCTCCACATCCGTGGATAGAACAAATGGCAAATTGTATATTGCTGTAATATTTACTACTGAGAAAAAAATCCGTATATATAAGTGGACTAATACAGCTCAAACCTGTGTTGTTCAGTGGTCAACTGTAATTTGTCAGCTCTTTAAGGTTCTCCCTAGGTCATGTTTGAGGTCTTTGTTCACAGCAAGTATATTAAACTATTTGCTCTTCTCCAAACATTCCAAATACTTTTTTGCTGACTGTGTAGTGTTAGTTACGCTATGCTTTTTGTCTAGAATCTGTTTCATCATTGTCTCACTGGAAAACCCATACTTATTCTTCAAAGCCCAGATGGGACTTCACCTCTTTTTCTCTCACCTTTTGTTCCCACAGTACTGAATGTGTAACTCTGCTTGGGTGCCTCCCTCATTGTCTGGTGCTGTTTATCTATCTCTGTTTTTCCTTCTTGACCTGCAGGGCTTCTTGAGGTCTGGGATCCATTTTTCTTGTCTTTGTATCCTCAGCACACCTAGCATAGAGCCAGATTCATGGGTAGCACTCAAGAAATATTGTCAGTATTTAATTAAATTAAACGTTGAATCAGTTTGCTTCCTAGAATGGCAAGAAGGTCGAGGCAACCAGAATCTGGCAGCAGCGTCTACTGAGAGGAAAACATGTCAGGCGCTGGGAGTACCAGGCCCCTGCTGATCCTGTGTGACCGTCTCCTAAGCAGACTCAGCCCTCAGACCCACTGCCGTGTCCTGGGTACTGTGCTCTCAGAGTCTCCTGTACAGGTGGTGGAGGCTTTTGAAATGCCTGAAACCAAACCATTACACCCACTTAAAATAGTTTCTCTTGTCAGGGTATGATAAGAGGTGGGTGGGAAAAAATTAGTGCACACAGCCCATTTCTTGGGAGTTGAGGTTGCCAATTAAATGTCATGAATGGAATAAAATAGCACATACAAGTTGTGTTTAAAATATTTTGCTTCTTATTTTTCTATTCACTTTAATTTAGAAAGTCAGTTTCCAGATGTTGGATGAGCATTGACTAATTCCTCAGTACCCTCTTTCATTCTGTTTTCTTGATTATAGATCATCTGACTCAAGTACATTTAGAGAAACTGGCAGATGATTGAATATGGTGAAACTAAGAGCCTTTTGTGTCTCTAAAGAAGTGAATTCAGTGAGGTTTATTACAGTCACAGAGCACCATGTACTTTAACCCTTCTTTGATCCAGCAAAACGTTGATGACTCATTTTGACTTTAGTTGAAGAATGTTTGAATTGAAACATTTAATCATAATACTGGAGGAGCACTTTTCTTTACTAAATGTTAAAGATGATATTATTTCTAATTGAAACTAAAAGCCAAATTAAAGGTCTTTGCATGGTTTCACTAGAACAGAGGGTTAGAGAGATGGAGATTTTTTGAGGACTCTAGGCATTCGGGATGTAGTAGAGAAGGAAAAAGTAAGAACAAAAACGTGGCCCACTCATAATTGTGCTATAATTTTAGTCAGTGTTGGACTAGAAATTAAAGTCTGAATGATGCTGCAACAAATTAGGGATTTGGATTGTCAAGACTTACTAATTTAAAAAATGAATCTAAATGAAAATAGTCTGCAATTTAGAAAAATTAAGGGACCTAATATTTTTAAATCAATTTATAAAGATCTCTGTGTGTAGTTTTCTCATTTACCTTATTCTCTTTTTAAAGTATTTCATATTTAGGAATTATTAAACAAAGATCTAATGTATTGTTCTTCTTCCCATATCAAAACAGCTAAAACATTGATCTCATGTTCTGTGATGGAAGTTTCCATGCATGCAATCTAATTTAAGTCTCTCAATTGTCCTATAAAGCATTTTCATCTTCCATCATGTAAGCACAGAAAAGGAAGCTCAGCCATTGCCCCAGAAAGTAAGGGCAGGATTCCAATTTGGGTCCACAGTTCCTGTATCTCATGCTTCCTTTCACTGGATTGAGAATTTCAGTTTCAGAAAAATGCCTTGAGCTAGGGAAACAAACATACTGAAGTTACAAAACTAAATAGCAAATTTTAAATGGAAAGGCCATTTTTTTATATGGGGTATGTCGTTTGGTATATTTTAAATGGAAGCCATCTGTCTAAATAAAATATTTCATTTTGCAGTTATTTAAATCTTAATATAGGATTTGATTAAATGGTGGTCTAACCAGGTATTAATCTATGATTTTTAACTCTTGATATGATCACTCATATGGTCTTCCCTGATAGCTCAGCTGGTTAAGAATCCACCTATAATGCAGGAAACTCCAGTTTGATTCCTGGGTCGGGAAGATCCCCTAGAGAAGAGATAGCATACCCACTCCAATATTCTTGGGCTTCCCTGGTAGCTCAACTGGTAAAGAATCCACCTGCAATGCAGGAGACCTGGGTTCAATCCCTGGGTTGGGAAGATCCCCTGGAGGAGGCCATGGCAACTCACTCCAGTATTCTTGCCTGGAGAATCCCATGGACAGAGGAGCCTGGCGGGCCACAGTCCATGGGGTCACAAAGAGTTGGGCACAACTGAGCGAATAAGCACACATGATCCTTGTAATTTGGAATGAACTTGGGATAAAATTTAAGGTCAGATTTGATTTCTCAGAACAGCTTTGGAGTTTTCTGTGGCTGTTGAATGACCTTCTGGGATTGGTCATATCACTATCTTTGCACTGAAAATTGAATGTACAGTTTATCTCATTTTTCATTTTTTATGTAGAAGTATCATCTGTGATAGATGGGAGGAAGGGAAGGAGAAGAAGTAGCTTAAGCTTAAATACAGCTTGCAGTACAGCTCTTGTATTTGCCTCGGAAAATGCGGTCAGCAGGGAGCTGATACCTGATCTTCTACTGGTGCTTCCTTAATTTACTGAATGATTATAGGGAAACTACAGGATCCCTTTTTGTATTTCAATTCTCAGTGGCTCTTAATTTAGGGCTATGCTCTTTGTAACCTACCTATCTGACAGGGAGATGGTGAAGATTAATTATACCATGCCGGCCAGTTGCCCAGCACTGCCCCAGAGAAAGGGGCAGCCCTGTCATTAGGAGGCCTTCCCCTGTCTCACATCGCTGCACGGGATGGTGCCATCACTCCGTATCCTGACGGGAGGTCGCCTCCATTCAGGCCAAGGACAGGTTTTCCCGTGACACAGAGAACATCTTCTCTTCTGGTTCTGTGTGACCAGGCAGATTGCCATCTCTGTGGACCTCAGTGTCCTCATCTGTGAGAGCAGCAGCCCTCAGCCCCGTGACTCCTAAAGGGAATTACCCTGGAGTTGCTCTCATTTTGTCCTTTCGCTTCTCTTGTCTCACCCAGTTTCTTGAACCTATTAAGCTTTTTTTAAGCTCATGTGCTATTAAGGAAGTGCGGCAGACGCTGGGGTAGGCCTTTCTGGAGGGGGGCCTTGCTGGGCAGAGAAAGGGGGCAGGCGTTAACTTCAGCTGCAGAGATCTCTTGTCTTGGGTCCAGTGAGCCAAGGCCTTGTTGGCCTTGCCTAACAGTTTCATGTCTCGCTCTTCCTGATCTTCCTTCCTTCCCCTTTCTTTTATGAGACTGATCTCTCTAAATAGCTTCTGGTTCCATTTCCACAGAACTTAGTCAGTGAGAAGAACTTAAGCATGTGAAAACAGGACTAGTAGGAATTTCCTCAAGTCACAAATGAATACACTTTTTAATAATAACCTGTCATATTCTGTAATTTATTAATTTGGAAGTAATATTTTCAGATTAAATGAAGATACCCAAAAAAGAAAAGTTCAGTCACTATTAGATTTGTGATTTTTATATAGATAACTATATAGGATTTTTTTTTACTGGACATGAGCGAAGCCTTTGACAAGTAAAGTCCTTACTTAGTTCTTTTAGTGATATTTGTAGTAAGTCGTAGTTTTAAAATCACCATTCTTTATCCCTAAATATATCTTCATTAAGTTTTTTGTATAATTAACTATTAGTTCTTGCAAAGAAATAAATAGCAAATATTACAGCTTTTTCCTGTGTGCATTAGAGATATTTAAAGTGTTCTTTAGCTATTCTTCAAATACATCATTTTGGGTATAACTGAGGCCTGCTCTTGTCTCCTTTCTTCCTTCTCTTTTTCTTTATTCCTTCCTTAGTGGTTTGGGTATTGTTATTTTTGACTTAAAAAACAGTGAGTCTGACAGCTACTATGGAATTGATCTCATTATGAAGAATATGTGCTGGGCATTTTTAAGAAATTCAATTTTACATTGTAATGAGGGAGTTGATGTCTCCTTTCTTGTGCTTTAATTTCAAATTTGCATTTGAAGATTTGTCTTTTTTATATTTTGAATTTTATATCTTTTCATATTTTTAGAGTTGTCAAAACTCAATGTAACTTTTAAAAAATTTGATTTCTCCCTATCTGTGCTTAGAGGATATGACTCAGTATTTCTGTTTTCTTTCATGTGTTATTGTTGATTTTTCTTTTCTTTTTTTGTTCACAGTCCACAGCTTGTGGGATCTTAGTTTCCAACCAGGGGTTGAACCCGAGCCCTCAGCCCTGAAAGCACGGAGTCCTAACCCCTCGACCACCAGGGGATTCCTGATTATTGTTGATTTTTTAACTTAGAGCAGAGACCCAGAGACTGAGAAATATGTAACTAGTCTCCATGGCAGACATATAGAGAAGAGTTTAAAGAAAAGGGGCTTGGAGAAGGAAGCATTTAAATGACAATAGCATGTATCAGAAGAGAAGAGGATCAGAGACTGAATTCTGACATATGTGTGTTTAGTAAATATAAGCTGCTTTTGATTTTATTCACTATTTATGTTGTGGAGAGAAAGTAAATTATGTCAGTTACATCAGGCCTTTGAAAGTTTACCTCTGTAGCATTAACTGACCTTCATATGTCCTTATTTGTTTTTTCATCTGCCCATTCATCCATTTTAACAAGTTTTCAGCTCTTAATGGTATTGCTAACATCAGACCCCAGAACAGTATTACATGAATGGAATGTATTCCAGGTGTAAAATACCAAAGCACAATGCATACCATGTTATTCCTTTCATGTAAAGGACAGAAGCACACTAAATCTATGTGATTTGAAGTCAGGATAGTGGTTACTGTGGTGTGGGAGGTGGGGTCTGGGAGTATCAGAGGGTTCTGGGTATTGATGAGGTTCTGTTTCTTGATCTGGGTGCTGGTTTCATGGGTGTGTTCATTGTGCGAAACATCATTGCACAATATACTTATGGCATATGTAGTTTTCTGTTTGTATTTTATACTTAAACATATTTTTTAAAATATCAGGCTAGGAAAATTCCCTTGGGCTACCTAGACTTTTAAGAATCGCATATCCAAAAAACAAAGAAATGAACTCTAGCCACAAACAACAAGAAGCAATCCCAGAATTGAGTACAGAATCACACAAATGGAAAAAATCTTCGTCTAGCCCACTGACATCATGAGCCTAAAAGACTCTGGAGTCTTGCATGTGTCCTGTGGTACTGTGATTTCACTTCTTACAGCCAAGGGGACTGGTGTTCAGAGAGGCCCAGTAAGTTGCCCAGGGACTGCCCCCCACCCCAAATCTGCTGGAGAACACCCTGATCCACCTGCTGCCTCTGCATGAATTGTACTGGTCTGCTGCTAAAAGCAGCTCCTTCGCAGGACTCTATTACAAAGGCTTCTAACGACAACTCAAGCAGAAAGTGTGTCTTTCATTTAACCCTCAGGTAACCTGATTTTCAGCTGCCCAGAACTATCAAATTATGAAAGATTCCATTTGTTTGAAAGTTTACCAAGTGATAGCTGTCCTGTCACTTAGCTATTATTTTCATGGTTGTTTTAAAAAAAGAGCTTTTGAAGATCTTTGAATCTGAGTCAAGATACTCTTTTATGCACATTTATACATATTTCCTACATAAATAACCTTGTAAGAGATCCCCTTTCGATTTTTGTTTTCTGCCACCATGAAAGACACTTTTTTCTCTGTACACATGGGGCTATTTCTACTTGAATGATAACTCTCCTTAATTTATGACTTACAATTTGTATATAGATACATATACATATGTTTGTGTATGTATATACGTGTGTATGTGTGTGTACAGATATATAAACTAAACTCGATCATAGCTTTCTTATAATCTAGTGAGTATCCCCATCTTAATCCAACAAGCATTGCATTTTCTAGACTCTAGGCTCATTTCTCATCCCGTGGCCAGTGCTGACACAAGGCTTTCTTACTCAGAGTCTTGTCTGACTCTTCTAACAGCCTCTGAATATACTGACTATGTTATCTTCATATCTCTGTGGCCACCTGGAGAAGGAAGTAAGCCAAGTTGTATCAGGAGCAGTCTCTATTCTTATTTTTGTTTTCCTGTTTGTTCTATATTATTTTTCCCTGTTTATTCACAAATTCATTCGATAAAATTTCATTGCTTATTTGCTATGTGCCAGACACTGTCTTAGATGTAGGGTATAGAATGGTGAACAAAAATTGACATATCCTGCTTTATTGGATCTTACCATTTATTGCAGAGAGAGATCATTAAAAAAAAAATCTTACAACTAAATGAAAAATCAACTGTGGCAAATAACTATGAAGTGGAATTTCTGCTATGTGTGAGCAATAATAAGGAATTTCAACCTGTTAGAAAAATGCTTCCTTGAAGAGAAAATACATGTTTTAGTATGTGGAGAATAACCAAATATAAATCAAAAAGAGGTGGAGTGAGTTTCCAGCCGGTGGGATACCTGCACAAAAATCCTGAGGCAGGAGAATTCATGGCATTTATGAAGAAATCAAAGAAGGTCAGCCCGTATGGCTGGAATAGAGTGCAGACGAATATGGAGGAAAGTAAATGATGGATTAGGAAAAGGAGAGGACTTGGTGACCTGTTTTCCTGATGGTTTGAGAAGAGTTATCTAGGAAGTGTTGAATGAACATTTTGGAAAGTCAGTAGTTAGTGGTTAGAGATTTGAATTTTTCCCTTCCTGATTCCGGAGGAGGATGGCCAAGTTTCAGGGAATGACTGCACAAGTGGTAACCAGACTGGAGTGGAGGTGAAGATCACCAGAGACAGAGAGGCCAAGGAAACGAAAGTCTGTGACTGGTTATCTGTGTGTATGTTGAAGTAGCCTACCATGTTGTGATGACAGACTTTGGGTGAAGTAGAAGACTGGCTAGATGCCAAGTCTTAATAAATAAAACAGACTGAATTATTGGGGTAGGGGGAACCACTTAATCCAAGTAAACATTTCATAAGATCTGAATAATTCATTTTCCTCTGTTTACATGAGAACTTGACCTTTGATGCAAGTATTGTGTTGGCCGAAAAGGTCATTCGGGCTTTTCCATAACATCTTATGGGAAACCATAACGAACTTTTCTGGCTAACTCAGTATTTTGAGGAGCCAATTAGTCATATCATTTTGACAGATACTGTACAGAGGGGCACACAGTGGTCTAATTTGGATATATTTCATCTGTAAGGGATATTCCTCTCCCCAAATTCTGATTTGTAGGCTTTTATCATTCATCTAGCCGGTCAGTCAATCACGCCTCTGTTCTAAAGCAGTTGCCTGGGGGACTCAGGCAGTCTACAAAAGAATGATTTTTAAATCATACTTCATACGCTACTCTCTTCCTTTGCTTATACATAACTTTAAGTCATATTTAGGTATATGCAAAGGAAAAGAGTAGCAAAGAGTGCATCAAAATGTAAACAATGGTATATCTGGGTAGGGTGGAGTTTTTGTTCATTTGTATTATGTTTTGGCCATCCCTGTGGCCCATGGGATCTCAGTTCCCCAACCAGAGATTGAGTCCAGGCTATAAAGTGCCGAATCCTAACCACTAGACCACCCAGAAATTCCCTGGGTAGTGGAGTTTTAACAGATTTTATCCTGTAAATATAATTTTCCAAAAAAATGAAAAGATGCCAAAGTTTCTTAGAGAAATGGCTGGCTCCAGGGTTGGAACAGGGAGAGAACAAGAGAACCCTGGAACATTTTGAGAATCTATCATTTTTACAATAAGATTTTTTAGAAAAATAATATTAGAGTGAAAGAAATGAGGATGGCGACAAGTCAGAAATAATTAGGCGAGGTGGAAGAGATGTTGTGTAGGAGATGCATGAGTTGTCAAGAGGGATACGCAGGGTGGACTGTGGCCGTGTACTCGCTTCTGCTGCAAGAGCTAATGCAGAATGCTCTCTTCTGTTGGCCTCTGGTCACAGCCCCGCATTTCCAGGTCACTTGGCAGAATTCCTGGAGTCTCAGGTTTTAAAGGAGCAATTGGTATGGGTTTCTCCCTAGTGCCTCTGGCGTTTTATTCCCTGAGGAGAGGTTTAGCTGTTGATTTTTAACTGTGATGCTGAAAACCTCAGTAAGCTCCTGGGGTTTCCCCTGCCCCCCTGTATAGCTGTTAGGGAGCCGTGCTTTGATTCTGATAATACCTGTGGATTAACACAAATCAGAAATTGTTTTCAGTGTCACTCTGTCTACAGCAGCTGGGCAGTGGGTCTGTTCATTTACATGGAAGTGGATGTTAACTTCACATGTCAGCCCAGGACATTTTTTTGCCTGACAGCTTTAAAGTTCACCACACAGAGACTGATATCTTCCTCTTTCAGAGTTTAGGAGTCACCAGAGTCAATTGAGGTGGCATTTAATATGCCTCCTTATAAACTGTGGGCATTGGGCCAGGCAGGGTTGCAAAAAGCTCTTGCTTTAGAGCTGGCCCAGTTTGTAATGCCATGCCAATGCCAAACCCACGTCCTAAATGATGCAGCACTTCCTTGAGACAGAGCATTCTAGGTAAAAGATAAATGTTCATTCCTGACGGATGACGAAGACTTCCATCTGGAATGACAATGGGTTAAGACTGCCTGCCACTCATCATAAGTCCAGGGAATGCTGTCCTACAGTTTCAGGATCAGAAAGAATAAGATGGTACATTTTTAAAGTGTACGTTACCTAGAAAATTTTGAGGTAATTGGAAAGTGCATGAAATGCTCTCATGTAATGAGAACCTAGACTATTCTCCATAACTCTGTTTCCCAAGGAAACTAAACATGGTACTCTGAAAGCAGAGGAGTGGACGATGTGAAGGAAAGACTATGACAGTATTATTAATAGTAAATCCAAGCTCTAGATGGTTGCAGATTTTTTTAAAGAAAATATTTATAATCTAAATCAGATCACTTGTCTCCCACTGAAACTACCCTTTCTCAGCTCCTGCGAACCCATGTACATATTCACTTTTGTCCTTGATGAAATCTTGGTCAGATTTCAGAGCTTTGCAGTTCCTCTTAGTCACAAGAACAGTCTCATTTCAGAAATGTAGAAGTCCTGACCGATGTCATATTTAAAACTTGTCCCCTCTCTCATTTTAGGGTTAGTGGCTCAGTGGGTGAAAGATCCACCTGCAGTGCAGGAGACACGAGTTCAATCCCTGGGTCAGTAAGATCCCTTGGAGAAGGAAATGGCAACCCACTCCAGTATTCTTGCCTGAGAAATCCCCTGGACAGAGGAGCATAGTGGGTTACAGTCCAGGGGGGCGACTTAAGAGCACACACACCCACCCACCCTACTTCTCAAGTCAAGCCTGTTTCATGCTTGAGAGCCTCCATGGACCAGAGAAGGGATGTGATACCTAACACTTGTTTTTTTAACCTTATTTCCCCTTGTAGTCACTGATTGCTGTTTGTGGCCCTTGGGGACAGAGCTGTAAGGAGCCATGCAAGTCTCATCCCAGTGGTGTTGTTGTAATCTGCACTGCTACTATTGATGGATGCAAGATCGCCAACTAGCTTTCAAGGCACGGCAACAATTCCTCTTAGGGACCTCTGGGGATAGTTATGCTGATGATGGCCGTGCTTCCCCTGGCAGGATGTTTGGGTTGTTTTTAACCGTCTTTCCTGCTCCTGGGCTTCCGGCATTCCACCCCTCTGTTAGGATCACAGTGCCTCCCTGGGTAACCTCTTCAGGATCGTCTATTAGAAAACAATCAGTCCCTCCTATGGGCTCACAGTCTGTTTTCATAGAAACCTGGTCTTAGCATTGTGGAAGTATAATCTGATGATGGACCTCTTTGCTTTACAATTCCAGGGGTAGCTGTTCTTATTTTTCTCAAAATCAGAGGGATGCACCTCATCTGATATTTCTGAGTCACCCCTTCTTTCCTTAATTCGGTACCTTTGGGTAAGCTTCATTCCAGTGTTGGGTAGGAGGAGATGCAGAGTGTTCTGATGACTCCACCTGGAGCAGTTCTCCCTAGTGGTCTTATTATCTGCTCCAGTTCAGCTGGAAATGAGCAGTGGGCTCATGACTGAGAATGGCTTCAACTGACCTCTTGATAAGTCCTGAATATACGGTCAGCACCCTGTAACCGACAGCTGCTTTTAGCTTTCAGGATTTCAGCTAAAACTGAGACCCTTTCATTTTAATATCTTATCGTAATAGTGCTTTTAAAACTCTCAGTTAGATGGTTACATTAAATCTCATATTTGTGCAGTCTAGTAAATAAAAGTACCCATAAGTGATGAACTAGGAATATATGATTAAAATATGTAGTGGCAAGAATTGAAGGTGCCTTGAATTTTTTTACTTGGGGCGTACACTAATAAATGATAGTGTCACATCTCCAATTCGATGGGTATTTTTATTATTAAAACCAATCATTTCTAGTTTAATTCGAAGTTCATGAGTAGCTAGACTGTAATAAGTTACTTTACCTTCAAAACATCATTCAGAGTCTTGTGTCTGCTTAATAAATATGCTTAAGTACCACATCTGGCATAGGGATTTCCCCCCAACTATAAAGATAAGGTATCTCAAATCTGTGGTATTCTGCTAGGATAGAAAGGAATAAGCATAGCTTTTTACAGATATAAGATGTGCTGAATTTTGCCCTTATTCCTGGCAGAGCCTCTGTTGTGAAAGCCATTTTTTTTTCCTCCTAATTTTCTACTTGGTGATCTTTTCACTGTGGTTTTTCACTCATGATTGATACGTATATGACTTTTAATGACCAGTCTTAGTAATAGAAATGAGTTTATACTTACATAGAAGAGAAAGTTAATATACATTTTGTGAAGTATTTTATTTGTGGTTGTTTTATGTTTAGAATTTAAACAATAATTTATCTTCCTTTTTTTCATAAGTATAAGAAGGAGTGAGGATTCAGGATTAGTAGGGTCTGAAGCTTATGCAGTTTGGAAATTCTGTCTAAGGAAAAGAAAACAAAATTACAAACACAAAATTAAACTCAAAAGTAAATCTATATTTAGAATAAAAATAGTCACAAGAAATTATAAATTTTAAAGCTGACAGGTACTGCAAAGCACAATAAAATCCAGAAAAACAGAAAAAAATAAACCTTGCTCTCCCTTCTCTGTATCCTTACTTGCGGGGTGAATGGCAGTACAAGGTTGTATCATGATGCCTCTTCTGGGTGTCCCGTCATCTCACGGCCGGCTGGATGCAGATGTATTCCTGGTAGCAGCCCTGCATTGGGATGACTAGCAAGAACATAACTATACCCAGAAGTGACTGGGAACAATGTAAATGTATCATTAAATCCAAATAAAACTATATCTTCAACTCAGCTTCCCCTTAGCTAGATCTCAAAACAGTTCATGCCCATTTCAGTATCACTCAATGCACGGAGAAGTGTGATGGAGCAGAAGGAGGTCTGGAAAGAAATAATGATCCTAACTGATGATGTTAAAACATCTTGTTTGGCAGTTTTTATGAAAACATATGATTGTGTTGTTAAGATGCTTTTGGTGGCCAGTGCATCTGCAAGGCTTTGAGGTTTAAGTTTTGTTAGCTTCCGTTACTTCTGAGGGAAAAATGTGAGTAACTGAATATTCCAGATGCTTAAAGGAACCATAAGAATCCATGTTTCTTACATTTCTTTTTTACATTCTTCTAAATTACTATCCAAACTCATTCTTTCATCTGTTTTTAATGTTAGTATTAAGCCAGATAAAGGAAAAATGTGTAAATATTTTATACTTTTCATGTTTTGAATAAATTGTATACTTAATTATTAGAAAAACATATTTCAGCTCAGTTCAGTCGCTCAGTCATGTCTGACTCTTTGCAACCCCATGGACTGCAGCACACCAGGCCTCCCTGTCCATCACCAGTTCCTGGAGTTTACTCAAACTCAAATCCATTGAGTCGGTGATGCCATCCAACCATTATATCCTTTGTCGTCGCCTTCTCCCGCCTTCAGTCTTTCCCAGCACCAGAGTCTTTTCCAGTGAGTCAGCTCTTGGCATCAGGTGGCCAGAGTATTGGAGTTTCAGCTTCAACATCAGTCCTTCCAGTGAATATCAGGACTGATTTCCTTTAGGATGGACTGGTTGGATTTCCTTGCAGTCTAAGGGACTCTCTAAGTTTTTTCCAACACTACAGTTCAAAAGCATCAATTCTTCAGCACTCAGCTTTCTTTATAGTTCAACTCTCACATCCATACATGACTACTGGAAAACCCATAGCTTTGACTAGACAGACCTTTGTTGGCAAGTAATGTCTCTGCTTTTTAATATGCTGTCTAGGTTGGCCATAACTTTTCTTCCAAGGAGCAAGTGTCTTTTAATTTCATGGCTTTGGTCACCATCTGCTGTGACTTTGGAGCCCCCCCAACATAAAGTCTGTCAGTGTTTCCACTTTTCCCCCATCTATTTGCCATGAAGTGATGGGATTGGATGCCATGATCTTCGTTTTCTGAATGTTGAGTTTTAAGCCAACTTTTCACTCTTCTCTTTCACTTTCATCAAGAGGCTCTTTAGATCTTCTTCTCTTTCTGCCATAAGGGTGGTGTCACCTGCATATCTGAGGTTATTGCTATTTCTCCAAGCAACCTTGATTCCAGCTTGTGTTTCATCCAGTCCAGCATTTCTCATGATGTACTCTGCATATATTTTGTCTTGGGCTCCATATATATTTTTTCTTGGGCTCCAGAATCACTGCAGATGGTGACTACAGCCATGAAATTAAAAGACACTTGCTCCTTGGAAGAAAAGTTATGACCAACCTAAACAACATATTCAAAAGCAGAGACATTACTTTGCCAACAAAGATCTGTGTAGTCAAAGCTATGGTTTTTCCAGTAGTCATGTATGGATGTGAGAATTGGACTATAAAGAAAGCTGAGCACCGAGGAATTGATGCTTTTGAACCGTGGTGTTGGAGAAGACTCTTGAGAGTCCCCTGGACTGCAAGGAGATCCAACTGATTCAAGAAATCAGTCTTGAATATTCAGTGGAAGGACTGATGCTGAAGCTGAAACTCCAATACTTTGGCCACCTGATGTGAAGAACTGACTCATTGGAAAAGACCCTGATGCTGGGGAAGATTGAAGGCAGGAGGAAAAGGGGATGACAGAAGATGAGATGATTGGATAGCATCACTGACTCAATGGACATGAGTTTGAGTAAACTCCGGGAGTTGGTGATAGACAGGGAGGCCTGGCATGCTGCAGTCCATGGGGTCGCAGAGAGTCGGACATGACTGAGCAACTGAACTGAACTCTGTATATAAGTTAAATAGGCAGGGTGACAATATACAGATTTGACGTACTCCTTTCCCGATATTGAACCAGTCTGTTGTTCCATGTCCCGTTCTAACTGTTGCTTCTTGACCTGCCTACAGATTTCTCAGGAGGCAGGTTAGGTGGTCTGGTATTCCCATCTCTTTCAGAATTTTTTACAGTTTGTTGTGATCCGCACAGTCAAAGGCTTTGGCGTAGTGAATAAAGCATATATAGATGTTTTTCTGGAATTCTCTTGCTTTTTCAGTGATCCAACGGATGTTGAAAAAACATATTTAAGGACAGCAAAATATGTTTACCACAATAAGAAAAGCTAAAAATGAACAGCACATCCATGATGTAAATGCTCTCTTGTTTTACTGTGCATCTGCCTGTAAATCATCTGGGCCAGTGGAAGAAAATGGTACAGTGTGGATTGCATACGCTTTGTTTCCCTTCTGGGTCCATTTAGTCTCTAGGTAGTAAGTCTGAAAGATTTAATGCAACACATCTCAAGTGATTTAACTCTATTTCCTAAACAGGAAATTGGAATTGTGCAGCAATTTCTTCCAAAACAAGTAAAATTATACCTGGGGCGAGTGCTGGGGTCTAGACCAACCTGTGGAAACTGAGGGCAGAATGATATATAAAATTTATTTCATTGCCTCTTTCCAGGAGTATAATTAGAATATTAAAAAAAAAAAAACTTGTATGGATTAAATTATTGGTGTACAATTAATATAGAGATGCATGAAAATATCTAATTCTTTGTATGTATGGAATAGTACCCTCATAACTTGTTTCTCTAGTGATTTGTCTTTTATATTAACAATCTCTTAGGACATAATAGTTTAAAAATGGTACCATTGACAGGCAGCCATATGTTGTGTGTGAGCTCTGACACCTCGTGTCCTAAATGTCACCTTGGCACATTTTGCTCTCCTTCTGTGGATGAGTCCTGATCGTTGCCTTCTGTGGGGACTTTTCCTGGCTATCTGCCTGTTCTGGATACCACCCTTCTTTTCTTAGGCTTCTGGTTTGCCTCTCCTGATGGACTGCTGGCAATCCTCTCAGTACTAGAGCGATGCCCTAGAACACACGGCGAGTGATATTGCCGTCTTAGCAGAACCGTGGACACACAGGCAGGCAGGGGCACCCCCTTGAGAGGGAGACGGCAGTGCCATCAGAGCTTTGTGGACCTCGGAGGAGAGCTGGCTGAGTTCACTTAGTGCTCTAAGGGTGCCATCGGGGCTTCCTGTCCACCCCCTTATCATCTGGAGGAAATCCACACTCCAGCGACAGTCTCCTGTTTAGAGCCCTGTGTCTGGGTTCTACACAGTTACACTCCCACTTCCCGTCCCAAGGGATAACAGCTCAGTTCAAATTCCTCAACTGATTGGTTACCCACACCTAGTGAGAGGCTTACTAAGAGACTCCCCTAAGACTTCTGTTAGGTCTGAATGGAGTGTTCCCATCTCCTCACTATATTTTTGGTAGCTGTGTAGATATTCTGTATAATCAGATATTAAACATTTATATGAAAATATTTTGTGTAAGTTAATGTTTACTTTGCAGTTTTAAAAGGTCTATAACATTGCATTCTCATTTAAAATGCTGCTGAACAGAAGCCTGATAAGATAGGGATTTTTTTTTTGGTCTTACATTTGCATAATTTTGTTTAAAGCATTATTTTCATAGCAGATAGAATGTCATGTCTCTGAATGAATACCATTATTGTGGTGGAAAAGGGAAGTTTTTCTCCTGGAGGGCAGCATTAGAATGGTTGTATCAGATTTCACTATTTATTCCTTTACAGATATAGCAAATAGGCGAAATATATCATTTACCAACTCCCTCTAAAATAATAATATATGATAAATTATTTATCAGAACAGCATTTATTTTGGATGTGTGAAATGGATGAAAGAATATCATTAGTTTATATGTAACTGGTTAATTTGTTTAAAAGTTTTACATTTATGCAAATAAACTTTCTTTTATTCTTTTTGTTGTTCAGTTGCTTAGTCATGTCCTACTCTTTGCGACCCCATGAACTGCACATTCCAAGCTTCCCTGTCCTTCACCATCTCTCAGAGTTTGCTCAAACTCATGTTCATAGAATCAGTGATGCCACTGACTGTATTCTTTATTTTGAGCTATTTAGAGTACAGCATGAATTTAAATAACTATGAGTTTTTGTCCATATTTTACCATATTGATTTTGTCTCTGTCTGACCATTGATATCAGTGGTTCTCTCACTATTTAAGTTATCAATGGACTGAATAACAATCATATGATTTTACAGAAAATCAATTTTTATATTAAAATACATGTAGAATGAATAATATTTGATGGAATTAGTATAGTTTTTCATGTATCTTTTAGAAATCTAGTTCTTTTAAAGTTGGACAGATTTTTTTTTTAAATAATGATGCTATAATTTATTGATGTCCTACTTTTTTTTCCAGATGCTGTACCTGATGCTAGATATTTTATGCCCATTTGATAAACAATTTTTTGAGAGGTCTGGGAACTTTGACATCCAGTTGATAGTAAGTGGAAGAACCAGAGAGCAACTCTTGTCTGCTCTGCTCTAAAACCTGAGATCTTCCTCTCCCTCTGGGATATTAGTGGGCACAGAACTGATGGAGAGTGACCAATACCTGATGTCAGAAAGAATCTAGGTCAAGTGCAGAGTTTAAAAAATCAGTTTTATGGTGCAGATTAAAAATAGTCCAAAATAAAAGAGTGATGTGGAAGTATAGTGTTTAATTATGAGTTTAAAAATCCTTTTATTAAATGAATATGACAGCTTCAAATCCATATACATCATGCTCAGGTTTTGTAATGAAATGAACCTTTAAATAGTTCCTTTTAACTTACAATGCAGTTTTAAATATGACCTACTTAAATGGACAGAATTTATTTTTCTACCGGAGGAAGGCCTCATTTAACGAGAAGTAATCTCTCTAACAAGAAAAATGTATTCAGAATGTAATTCCAAAACCTCCAGGAATAAGACTTCTATCTAAGTAACCACGTAACTAGTTCCAGAATCTGTATATTAGAGTCCATCTTTTATTCAGAGAAGATCTCTTCACATGCTTACTGCCAGGTTATTTGTGATTGCTTTGTATTTTTATATCCTTGCTGGAGAAACTCAAAGCAATAAGAGATGGCAGCAGCAAAAAAAAAAAAAGTGTGAAGAACCAGAGAAACTGTAATGAACAGACTCAGGAGTGCACACTGTACAGTAGTTTACATAACAGGTTTCATCTACCTTCTGAGAGTGGAGAACCAGTCAGGCTTGGTTTTACAAGGAGAATAGGAGAGTCTCTTATTTGAGGCTGTAGTTTCTTAGAAACTGAACAAATGTGAAAAAAGTTGAGAATCAAGTTGGGCTGGTTGTAGTGCAGAAGCCAGAGAAGCAGGATTAAAATGGATAGATCTGAGGCACTGGTCTCCCACTGGAGCTCAGGGCCAAGGAAGAGCCAAGGAGACAGGAGTAGTGAAGGCCACAGCTTAGGATGGGAGTCCCGGAGGCCAGCAGAACAGAAAGGAGGGATGGAGCTGGATTTTAAACTTCCCACTTTCCTGGGCTTCGGGGGTGACCCCTGCTTAATTTTCATATAAGATTATTTTAAGGGTGACGATCTGTTTGTAGGGAGAAGGAACTGGAAGAGTTAAACCTTCTTGGGCGTAGCAGATCCGTGCCTTCCTTAGGCTGTAGGTTTACACTCGTATGTGTGTTCGTGTGTGTGCCTGTGTGTGGTGGTGGGTGCATTTGGGGAAGGAGGTGGTAAGTGACTGATGATTAGAGACTGAGCTCAAGCCACTGCCCAAACCATCCTTTGGCATTGCCCATACTGCAACATGATTCCACACAGAGGGACAGGGCAGACAGGGATACAGGGCAGCTTCCTGTGGGTTTTCACACCTCAGCAGGCCTCTGAGGACGGCACTTAAATACAGCAGAATAATAACTAAAGCTAAAATGGTGACCCTCTGGTGTCAAAGATATTAAATTGTATCTCCTCAGTGTAAGAAAAAAGACTAACCCCCCCCCTCCCCAATCAAGAGGTTAACCTTTTAAAACTTTGTCATTTTTGTGGGACAGTTACTTTTGAAATTTACTTCCTGATGAAAACTCATTCCCTGATGCTGCCAGATAAGTAAGTTGCTGCTCTATGTAGCTTTAGTAATACTCCTGTTGCTTTGTGAAGGTGATTCAAGGATAGCGCTTTAAGTTTACTTGTGATCAGTTATTTTGCATAAAGATTAAAATTTTATTTGAATCAGGAGTGAAGGATGTATTTCATTAGGTCCAAATTCAAATTTTTGACCTCACTTGAAATAAAATATCTGAAGCTTAAGTATTAAAAAGTACCTTAAAACTGGGAATAAATAACTACATTTTCTCAAAATTCTCAGAAACTTTTGTAATATCTAGAGTTCTCTGTACTGGGTAATACTAGTCCCCACTTACTCTGTGTCTAAACTAGACAATGATATATTTTCCTTCCAGCATTTTTATGTGATAGGTCTTCAACCATGTATTGCTAACATCATGTACCTTGCCACACCTGACAAGATTGCAGCCTGAAGGGTTATACGTTTATTCATATTGTGGACTTGAGCTTCAAAAGAAGAATAAAGCCAAACTATTATAGGTTGAGTACTTTAATAAATATTAAATGATAAATGAAGCTGGTTCTGCACTAGCTGCAGGGTGTGTGGATAATAAAAGAAAATCTTCAAATGGTGATATGTAGTATTATGGATATCTTTATTGCCTTTTTTGATCTGTTTTTGCCTCTTACCATCGTAGTTGTAATTGCTGGGGATGAGGTAGGGTGTATAATTATTGTTGCCCCCTGAATGAGAAGTAAAGGAAATGTTAAATGTAAAACTAATTCTTCTCTTTAGCAGAATGAATACAGAAGTGTGCTTTTGGTAATAATAGGTGCTTAATGACTCCTCCTCACCTACCTACTCCCTTGAAAGTCACGAACTTGATGTTGAATGTGGAGCACACCAGGCAACACACATTTCCGTTTAATGAAAACTTTAGCTCAATCATCATGTTTGAGATGTCACAACATCTCCCAACGAAAGCGTGCAGAATGCCTTGCGACTCATAGGAGATCACTAAGTTATGTGATTGTATGGAAGAAAAAGTAAGTGAACGCGGGTAGCAGAAAGAGACTCATGAAACCTCAGTCCTCGTAGTCAGAGGTGGCACGCAGCCTCTAAGGTGGCCTTGACAACCTTACTTCCTGCTGTTCCTGCTCTTGTGTAACTATTTCCCCTTAAAAAGTAGGCCAGCTTAGTGACTTGCTTCTTTTTTTTTTTTTTTTTAAATTGGAGCCTAATTACTTTACAATATTGTAATGGTTTTGCCATACATTGACATGGATCCACCACGGGTGTACATGTGTTTCCCCATCCTGAACCCCTCCCACCTCACCCCCCATCTCATCCCTGTGGGCTATCCCAGTGCACCAGCCCCAAGCACCATGTATCATGCATTGAACCTGGACTGGTGATCTGTTTCACATATGATAATATACACGTTTCAATGCTACCCTCTCAAATCATCCCACCCTCACCTTCTCCCACAGAGTCTAAAAGACTGTTCTATACATCTGTGTCTCTTTTGCTGTCTCGCATACAGGGTTATCGTTACCATTTTTTTTAATTCCATATATATGTGTTAGTATACTGTATTGGTGTTATTCTTTCTGACTTACTTCACTCTGTATAATAGGCTCCAGTTTCATCCACCTCATTAAAACTGATTCAAATGTATTCATTTTAATGGCTGAGTAATACTCCATTGTGTATATGTACCACAGCTTTCTTATCCATTCATCTGCTGATGGACATCTAGGTTGCTTCCATGTCCTGGCTATTATAAACAGTGCTGCAATTAACATTGGGGTACATGTGTGTCTTTCAGTTCTGGATTCCTTGGTGTATATGCCCAGCAGTGGGATTGCTGGGTCGTATGGCAGCTCTATTTCCAGTTTTTTAAGGAATCTCCACATTGTTCTCCATAGTGGCTGTACTAGTTTGCATTCCCACCAACAGTGTAAGAGGGTTCCCCTTTCTCCACACCCTCTCCAGCATTGATTGCTTGTAGACTTTTGGATCGCAGCCATTCTGACTGGCGTGAAATGGTACCTCATTGTGGTTTTGATTTGTGTTTCTCTGATGAGTGATGTTGAGCATCTTTTCATGTGATTGTTAGCCATCTGTATGTCTTCTTTGGAGAAATGTCTATTTAGTTCTTTGGCTCATTTTTTGATTGGGTCATTTATTTTTCTGGAATTGAGCTGCAGGAGGTGCTTGTATATTTTTGAGATTAATTATTTGTCAGTTGCTTCGTTTGCTGTTATTTTCTCCCATTCTGAAGGCTGCTTTTTAACCTTGCTTATAGTTTCCTTCATTGTGCAAAAGCTGACAAGTTTAATTAGGTCCCATTTGTTTATTTTTGCTTCTATTTCCCTTTCTGGGAGATGGGTGATAGAGGATTCTGCTGTGATTTATGTCAGAGTGTTTGCCTATGTTTTCCTCTAGGAGTTTTATAGTTTCTGGTCTTACGTTTAGATCTTTAATCCATTTTGAGTTTATTTTTGTGTATGATGTTAGAAAGTGTTCTAGTTTCATTCTTTTACAAGTGGTTGACCAGTTTGCCCAGCACCGCTTGTTAAAGAGAGTGTCTTTTCTCCATTGTATATTCTTGCCTCCTTTGTCAAAGATAAGGTACGTGGATTTATCTCTGGGCTTTCTATTACTGACTTGCTTCTAACCGAGCACACATGGCAAGTGTGGTGGTTGTCACTTCATGATTAGGCTAGACGAGATAGGGACTTCCTTTTGCTAGCAGTTTCTTTCCTTTGGTGGCTTTGATGAAGCAAGTTGCCATGTTGGCATGTGGCAAGGAAGTGAGGGCAGCCTCCAGTCAGTGGCCAGCTAGGAAGCTGAGACCCTCAGCTCAGCAGCTCTTGGGGAACTAAATACTACCCCCGGCTATGGGCTTAGAAGCAGATCCTGCCCAGTCAAGATTCTCGATGGTACCCCAACCCTAGCTGATACCTTCATGGCATCTTGTGAGAAACCCTAAAACAGAGGGCTCACTTAAAATATGCCCATGTTCCGGGTACACAGAAAATGCAAGATTAAAAATACGTATTGTTTTAAGCTTCTAAGTTTGTAGTACTTTGTTTTATAGTGATGGAAAGCTAATACTTCTATTAGTTAGCTAGAGGCTGCCATAACAAAGTACCACAGACTAAGCCTGAATGATAGAAATTTATTTACTCAAATTATGGAGGCTAGAAATCCAAGACCAAGGAATTGGCAGGGTTGGTCTCTTCTGAAGCCTCTCTGTGATTTGTAGATGTCCATCTTCTCCCTGTGACTTCACGTGGTCTTCCCTCTTGGCACGTCCGTGTCCTAAACTCCTTTTCCTTTTAGGACACCAGTCATATTGCATTAGGGTCCACCCTTAATTACCTCATTTTAACTTAATTATTCCCTTTAAAAACAGTATCTCCAAATACAGTCCCATTCTGAGGTACTAGAGGTTAGGAGTTCAACATAGGAATTTTACAGGGACACAGTCAGCCCATAAGAATAGGCTATATAAAATTCTATGTTTATCTCTACAGCTAAAATTTGATACCACTCACTTATTGTCCATAAAGGTCTTTTGCTACCTCCTTCTTCATTTTCACATAATTGTAGGTGTATCAGATGATATATAGCTCACATAGTTTAGCATATGTGTTTCATTTTCCTGTCTCCATTACAAAAATTATAATTCCTATAAGCATATGCTTTCCATATGCTTTATGTGTATTACTTCTACAGTATTTAACATGGTGTTAGATACGTCTTCAAAATCTAGTTTAACATTTTGTGTTCATTTGTATATGCTGGAGTTAGAAAATCAGCACTTAAGTGCCTATTGATCCCAAAAGCACATCAAATTAAAGATTGGTTCAGGCAAGAGTTATCACTGAATGCTAAATATAGAGGGAAATTTTTATGAAGAGCAAGATGTTTTCATGATCTTAAAATGTATTCCCACATACTTGTTAGTTACAAAAGAAAATTAAAAAGATAATTAAAGAAATTCAGCAGCACCTTGATCTGGTTATCATTACTTTTGAGGAGCGATTGGACAGTGTGCACATCCAGATATGAGAGCCTGAGAAGGATAATGTTCTAGCTGAGAACACATAGCCTTAATCAAATCATGAGCGATCATTTGACAAAACCAAACAACCAAAATGAGAAATATTCTCTTTAAAAAATAGACATGATGGTATTCTTCAGAAATGTCAGGTCACAAAAGATAAAGGGAAACTGCGGAAATATTCCAGATAAAGGAGCTAAAGAGAAGTGACACCTAAATGCCATATTTGACCCTAGACTGGATCTTGCATTAAAAGGAGAAAAATGCTATAAGGGACATCCTTGGGTTAAATTGACAAAGTGGGAGTGTGAATGGTAAATTATTGTCTTATTGTTAAATTTGTGGAAGTTGATAACATACTATGATTGTAAGAGAATATTCACAATTCTTGGTAATGCACACTGAAATTTTAGGGGTAAAGGACCTTAATGTTTATTAACTTACCTTTAAATGGTTCATTTTTTATAAACATTCGTATATATTTGTATATACATGTGTCAATTAGGTAAATATGTGTAGATACACATGACCATATACATGGAGGGCATGTAAAATTGTGTAAAAAAAATAGGTAAAATGTTAATAATATATCTGAATAAACAGCACCTAGGATTGGGGGGAACTATTCTTGGTCCTTGAGTTTTCTGTAAGTTTCAGTTATTTCCTAATAAATGTTTAAAAATTAAATGCAGTCACTTATGTTAATATAATGGGTTCATTATTATATTAAGTGAATTTATAAATACCTGTTTAAAGTTTGTCTCAGTTTTATTGCTAATAAGCATTAATAGATCTAATCCACATAATCAAAAGCTTTGTTGGGGGGTTCCCAGATAATTTAAGAGTGTGAAGGGGTTCTGAGACCAGAGCGTGAGGACAGTGGCATAAGCTGTGTGGGTGGTTAGGTGGATGCCCCTCAGTCTCTCAAGGCTGTCTTGTGGCCCTACTTAGTGAGAGCAGGTTGGTAGATGCCAGTAACTAATTTTATGGTCTTACACTTTCTCTGCCTTAGTTTTTGTACTTGTAAAGTAGGGATAATAAGATTGCCTGTCTTAGAGGGCTGTTGTAAGGTTTAAATCCGGTCTTTCAATAAGGACCACTCTACAATACTATTCTTACTGGCAGCGTGTGTTTCTGCTATGTTTTTGCTTCTCTGTCTGTTACTTATTTTGTGCTTTGGCTAGTGATTTTGGTTATAATTATGTGCATATGAACTACTATAAAGAAACCAAAGAAGAGTATCAGATAGTTTTTAAAATGCAAGTTTACAGTCATCTCTGTGCCCCTTCAAAGAAATGCTTAGGGATACAGAGAAGGGTGGAGACGAGCAAGCAGTTTGGTGTTTGGAGAGTCCATGATACATGGAAAAGTATCGTACGCCTAGGAAGCTGAACCAGAAATTCTGTGGAGTAGTTGATAGAAAGTATGTCTGGACAGGAAACACTTTGTTGTCAGGAATAAACTGTTACTAACCCTGTTTAGCACTGGTTCCATTGGCATTCTGATTGCTAGATAGATATCTTTTGTTTGAATGTGTATGTCCATATTGGCTTAAGTTGTTATAACAGTATATACATAGGGTAATGATAAGAAAGAATGTTATTGTTTTGTGCCATTTTTACTGTTTTCCCCAGCTCAAATCTAAATTCAACACTGTTCTATACTGCAATCAAACTTCAAACCAATAAAAATATTTAGATTATTAAACTATTGTGTTTACCTAATTCCTAACTCAAATGACTTAAAAAAAGAAACCAAAATATAAATAAATATAAAGTCTTTATGTCATTTTAATATGTTGTTTATCATTGCTTCATCTTTTGGTGAAATGTAATTTATTTTTCTGTTTTTTTTTTTTTAATAGATCATCAGAAACTGGAAAGGGAAGCTAGAATCTGCCGTCTTTTGAAGCACCCCAATATTGGTAAGGAAATGTTTTCAGCATGTTTTAAATATTAAAATTTTACATAACATAATTTTACACAACTTAAGATATTTCATAAACTAGAATATTATTTTTAATTATTAATTAATAGGTTCCTAACTTTTGATATTGGTTACATTTGATTCTTCAGAGTTTTTGAAAGTTTTTCAAGAGGTAGCAGTTCTTTCTTACCAGCACGTTAGAAGTAATATAAGGTATTTTAGTTGAATAGTGCTTTTATGTATCTTTAACGATTCTTCAGCTGCTGCTACTTTATGGAGAGACAGAACTTAAGCCATTATGTTAGTCAGCTAAGTTACTTTTCACCTCTCCTGTAAAATGTTTACTTTGTAATCATTGATTCTATTCTAGAAACTAGTATAATTATTTTAGAATATTATCCCTCATGAATATAATAACATGATAATGTTCAAAATTGAAAAATAATTGAATGTAAGAGAAATAGAGGAAAGAAACAGAGTAAAGGAAAAGAAAATGCCACATTCTGTGACAATAGTTTTGATTATTTTTGAAAAATGTTACTGCCCCACTCTGTTGGTTTTACTGTCAGCCAAAACGTTTCTGATGTGGGAGAAGGGGAAGAGGGAGCCGCAGTGCAGTAAAAATAACAAAGTCATTCATTGACAAGATCTAAGTTTCTCTATTTTTATGTATAAAGCCATTCTGGCTCTGTTCCTTCCTTGAAGTTTTTAGTATCGTTCATTTTTGTAGGTACTTCTTAGGTTCTTGAGTAAATAGACACAAGTAAATCTGAAGCATTAACAAATTAGTGGCTGTCTAATAAGAGCCTTCTGGTTACAGAGAACAGAACAACTTCTGAAATGTGAATATGCCTTATTCTAAGTATTTTACCCTAATAAAAGTCTATGGCATTTCTTAACTGGATGGATTATTTTGCTAGGACTGTCATAACACCAAGTTCCACAGACTGGGTAACTTAAAGAAATATCTTTTGTCACAATTCTGGAAACAAAAAGTCTGAGAACAAGGTGTGGGGAGGCATGGATTCTTCTGAGACGTGCCTCCTTGACTTCTTGGTGGCTGTCATCTTATGTTTTTACATGATCTTCCTTCTGTATAATGTCTCTACTTTAATTTCTTCTTTAAGGGCACTGATCACATTGGATTAAGGTCCCTCCTAAAACCTCAGTTACTTTTTTAAAGACCCTAGCTCCAAATATCCTCCCATTCTGGGGAACTGGGAGTTGGGACTTCAACATGAATTTTGGAGAGACACAATTCAGCTCATAATATTGACTAAAGAGGACTTATACAGTACAAACTGATTATAGTTCAAAGACTTTTTCTCACTCAGGTTTAAGGTAAATGAAATCGTAGTTTACTGAACTTGTTATTCATATGAAGGAAAGTTGTTTTTGCTTATTTGTTTTTAATAGGGATTCTTCTATGAAACTCAACTTCTGTAGATAATGAAAGTAGTTGCCTCCATTTCCTTTAGCAGACCAAAGATGAACCAAAGAAACCCAAAGTAAAACAAGAATGATTTTCATTTTGACTCCCGTACAGAATAGCCTTACCAAAAAAGGGGAAGCTGTACACTGGGGAAAGTTCTAAAGTCTTGTGACATCGCGCCATCAACACACTCGGACACAAAATAGCGTTTTCTCAAGGGTCCGTGGCAGCCAGTGTCCTTGGTCGCTGCACTTGAGGTTTTCTTCTCTCTCTCAGGTCTTTTGAACTTTCGACCCGTTTCTAACCACAAGAGAGATTTCTAGTAATCCTGTACTTTAGTGTATAAATCATAGATATATTAAACTTCTAAGACATGATCTCAAAACTCATATCATTCATTTACTCAACAAATTAATATTTTGAGAATATAGTGAGAATACAGCAGTCTAATATTCCTCCCCTTGTGGAGCTTGCATTGCTGGGGTAGACAGACCACACATGGCGGACGTTAGGCTGTGTTAATTACTGGGAGAGAAAGCAGGGGAAAAGAAATTGGGTGTGATGGGGGATTACATTTTAAAGGACTGATCAGGATGACTTATTAAGGATGAAATTTGATTGAAAACCTAAGAAACAGAAGGAGGCAAGTCTGCGGGAAGAGACTCTCTGGGAAAAGAAAGCTCTACAGGCAGAGGGAACAAACTGCCTTTGCAAACAGGCCCTGAGGCAGGCACTTGCTCCGTGGACTCCACCAAAGCTTTTTTTCCCCTGATTGGAGAAACGAGGATGAGTAGTTTTTATTTTATCTTAATTGATGGAGCTCCATGCTATGTAATGTGACAATGTTGCATTTACTCTTGTAATGACAAATGGTGAAACAACAAGGACAACAGTAATATAAAATGGTCAGGCACCACAGGCAAAGGTGTGCCCTGTAGATAGTTGCTACCGTGGACACCTGCTGTTGGACTGGCAGGTGGTCCTGTTGAGGTCGTTAACAGCTTCACAGGGATCTCTTGCTTACTTGCTACTCATTCTGGAAGGAAAGACAGCGTTTGGCCTTTTCTTTTTCTAATGTGTTCATGTATTTCTTTGGTTGTGCTGGGTCTTAGTGGCTGTATGCAGGATCTCCATTCTTCATTGCGTA
This sequence comes from Bison bison bison, assembly GCF_000754665.1. Taxonomy (NCBI): domain Eukaryota; kingdom Metazoa; phylum Chordata; class Mammalia; order Artiodactyla; family Bovidae; genus Bison; species Bison bison. The sequence continues at coordinate 3,367,905 of NW_011494961.1, forward strand.
TATGGGATCTCTTCAGCTGCAGCATATGGAATCTGGCTTGAACCCAGGCCCCCAGCCTTGGGAGCATGGAGTCTTAGCCACTGAACTACCAGGAAAGTCATAGCATTTGGTCTTGATTTCCTTGAAATAGATAATCTGGTATCTAAAGAATATGAGATTCTTATCCTCCTCTACTTCCTCTGTTCTATTATTTGCTTGGTTTTCTTAAATCTGTCAGGTTTTTTGAACTTCAAGGACGGAAATACTATTTCTGATGATTTTTTCCCCTGTGAAAATTGGCTTGGTGCATTTTTATTTTTGTGTGTCTTTCTCTTGGCCCAGAATCGATAATCTGAGGATTTACAGCAACTGAAATGTTGCTCCCAAAGAAACATATTAAACCAACTAAAAGTGGTCATTCACTAAACCACTTTTTCTTCAGCAGTTTTTTTTTTTCATGTTTTTTTGATTTTCAAAGTAATACACACATATAGTAGATAATTTGGAAAACACAATTATATAGGAAGAAGAAACCAGTGAGAACAACTTTTTAATATTTGTTCATGTCTGCCTTTTTATAATGCATCTTCTGTGTATGCTAATTTCCAGCATTCTCCTGTATACATTTCATTCCCCTTTAGACAAACCATGAAAATAAAATTTTTAATTGTCAACAAAGTTCATTGAGTGTGAAGCTATCACCAGCCCATGTTCTAGGCTTAACATACTGGTAATGAAGCAGTAATCAAGAAAGATAATATCCCTGCTTTTCCCCAGGCTTGGAACCTCATGGAAGGAGAAAGGCCGTAAACAAATAAACCTTGGGAATAATGTCATGGGAACTGGTTCTCTGCAGAGAATTCAATTAGGGTAATTTGATACCAGGGCATTGGGTGGCTACTGTCAAAGAGAGACACAGCACACACAGTTAAAGTCAGTAGACAGATTTGATTCAGTATTACTGCAGTAGAAGA
>NW_011494961.1:3368957-3375554 GCF_000754665.1 Bison bison bison
TTAGCAAAGACAACTGGAGATTTTATGGCCAAGGAGTAAAATGAGGGGTGAGTGAGTGGAAAGTTATTAAGAAGAGCTATCAAAAGTAGGGGGGATTCTTGCTAAAGTGGCCTAGAATAACAAAATTCTTATTAAAGGCAGACTGAGGACTTAGATATCAAGGATAGATGGTGAAGAACTTGATCAGATTTCAAGGGTAAGCAAATATCAAAGGTGGGAGGATGACCTCCCGGGATTCTTTGCTAAAACTCACTCAGTTAGTTTGAGAACAGGACCTCAAAGTAAATGACCTAGTTGAAAAGAGGGCTTCAGTTCAGTTCACTCGCTCAGTCGTGTCCGACTCTTTGAGACCCCATGAATTGCAGCACGCCAGGCCTCACTGTCCATCACCAACTCCTGGAGTTCACTCAAACTCATGTCCATCGAGTCGATGATGCCATCCAGCCATCTCATTCTCTGTTGTTCCCTTCTCCTCCTGTCCCCAATCCCTCCCAGCATCAGAGTCTTTTCCAATGAGTCAGCTCTTTGCATGAGGTGGCCAAAGTACTGGAATTTCAGCTTTAGCATCACTCCTTCCAAATAACACCCAGGACTGATCTCCTTTAGAATGGACTGATTGGATCTCCTTGCAGTCCAAGGGACTCTCAAGAGTCTTCTCCTGCACCAAGGTTCAAAAGTATCCATTCTTCGGCGCTCAGCCTTCTTCATAGTCCAGCTCTCAGATGAGCCTAAACCTGGGTCGAGGAAAGAGTCTCTGTCATTACTTTAGAGTGGCTTGTCTGGCACAGTATGTATGCGGAGGTCACATTTAAAGTTATAGCTCCATAACGGGAAGAAGCCGTCATGGAAAAGCTCAGAGAGGAAGGACTGTGAGCAGAGGAGCTTCTCTTGTTGGGTGGGGAGTCAGGCTCCAGCGTGTGCCCTGTGCTGGGGGAACGAGAGGTGCCCTTAGATGAGTCAGAAGCATAGTAGTACCTGGTGGGAGGACTTTTAAACCAGGTTAGAGGGTTTGGGTTTTATTCTAAGTGCAATGGGAAGCCAAGTGAGAGGAGCAAATCACAGACCGATTTGCTCTGTCTGTGGTGTGTGAAACGGGTTGTAGTCACCTAAGCAGAGTCAGAAATAATAGTGCTCCTCCAGTTCACCAAAATCCCGTTTTTATCACCCTAGTGCCCTTGGCTCCATTGTCTTGGGTAAGAATTGCAATAGCTCCAGCGTGGCGCCCTTTTCTGTGTGCGCCGTGTAGTCTCTGAAAAGCCCCATGCATGCTTTGACGCCACTAATTTGAAAGTAGAGGCAGTTTCCTCAGTAGCCCCATTGTTTCTCTGACCTTGAAGCAGCGCGTCAGTTTGTTTGAACAAACTGGAAGGATTATATTGATGACTAACTCTAAACTGGCACCACAGCGTTGATGAAATTTGGAGAGATTGTCTGACCTCATGCTTCTGTTAATTAGCTTGTTTTCGATTGTTCATCTCTTATTTGAATAAAATGGCTTATTTTCTCTTGAGGTATGAAAAGATTTGTGGTAAGCCAGATAGTTTGAGCTACTTGTCAGCGTATTTACTAAACCAGGGGAAAATGCCACCAAGGTAGTGAAATAAAATATTGATACTTAAGGTAATAGCTAAATCGTTCTCAAAGTGATTCTGTATTTCCATTGCTTTTGTGCTTGATCTTTGATCAGCATTATTACTGAGAAATTTATTGAAACCTGTAGTGAAGCCCAAATAATTAAAAACAGTAAGGAAAAACTAGGAAGAGAAGCAATATACTCATTAAATTCAGGTATACGAATCTGAAAAGAACTGGACTAGGGAAAGAAAAGAGAAAATATCAAGAGCTGATAAATTTGATGCCCTCAGTGAGAAAATGCCTACTTACAATCCTTTATTTCCGAGGAGATCAGTATTTGAGACAACTTTGCAGTTAGTGGTATGACAAGATTTTGTTACTGGGTTATCCCATTCTCTAAGGACTTGAATTTACCCTTTTTGTAGATGTTGGAAAGTGCAAGACAAGTTTTTGAAAGTTGGAAGGAACATTTCTATTTGTAGAGGATCAGCATCACCTTTTAAGGGGAGCCTTTACTGACGAGGCTTAGCGAAGCCCAGTAGCCGGAGAGTCAATGGAAGGGATATGTGGCCTTTTCAAGTCTAGTCTGTGTTAGAGCCCTGGGACCCCACCTACAATGAGTTAACCTTCCTGAGATCATAATCTCTTCATGATTACGTCCTTTTTACTGTCTCTCATAGCCACGACCCTAGAACACACAAACACAGTCACTGATATGTCGTTATAAAGTGCAATAGAAAATTAAAGATGTAGTATTAATGGAAAACTCTATAGACTTGTGGACCCCGCTTTATTCTACTTCTGTGCTGATCTGTTCTGTGAACTGCCAAAGCACGTTCTGTCTGCTCACTAACTTCTAGCTGTTTTCATTATAAAGAAGAGAAGATTTTGATCTTTTTATTTCCTTCTGAGAATTATTAGAATTAAATAAGGCATCTTGTCATTTTGGTGAGGAGTTAATAAACTTTGGAAGCTATTTAATGTAGATAAACAACTGAAAAAATTATTATGGAGCATCACTTACCAGAAACTACCTAATTAATCATTTTATTTTTTAATTGAGGTATAGTTAGTTTACCATATTGTTTTAGGTGTACAACATAGTGATTCACTTTTTCAAGGTTATATTCCCTTGATCGTTATTATGAAATATTGGCCGTATTCCCTGTGTTGTACAGTATATCATTGCAGCCTGTTTGCTTTATACAGAGTAGTTTGCACCTCTTGAAACCCTGTTGCTATCACCCCCCCTCACCCCACACTGTGACCACGCGTTTGTCTGTGTCTGAGTCTGTTTCTGTCTTGTTGTATTCACTGGTTTTATTTTTTAGATTTCATAATTAAATGATATTATACAATCATTTCTTAATATTTAGTAATTTCTTCCTGAGAGGTATGTGTACTCAATAGTGGGAAAATATATTTCAAAATCTGTTGTGTATTATTTGTATGATATAAACTGTCTGTATATATATATCATATTATGTATAATATACATATTATAAATAATCAGAATCAATATTGCAGTGAAAGAGCTCTCATAGGTTATCAGTACAAACTCTTATTTTTTTCAACCATTAATGAAACTAACATTTTCTAAATCTATATGACTTAATCCAAAGTCACAGTTCTTTAATGACATTGACAAACTTAAATTGATCATACCCTCTATATACAGAGGTATTGGTGTTTAGGAACCTGATTTGTAGCAATATGCTTGAAAAGTCATTGTTATTTGTGTTTTCCTTTCTAGGAGAATTTTGATGATGTTTTTGGTTCAAATAAGTCTTCCCCTCATAGGGTAAACTTATAGGGTAAACTTTATAGGGTAAACTTTATAGGGTAAACTTTACACCTTATAGGGTAAACTTTAAGTTTAAAAACTACCAATACTAATACAAGAAAAGAAAATTCAGTAAGTTTTGGTGAATATAAGTTATACCTTATATATTTGCCCGGGTATGAATCAGAAAGATACTCTGATTGAACGAGTTTTGTAATTTGACATATATAACAATACATGAAATTACATTCAATGACAGGTAGAAATTAAAGAATATATATAGACATTTCTTTCTATATAAGCAGTTTTCCCATGCCTGTGAGTGATAATTTATGACATCGAGGGTATGTATAATTTCCTTTTCCTAAAATATAAAACTGGAAGAGTCCTTAGAAATTATTTAAGCCCAATATAGAGTCTACAGATAGAGAGTGGAAGTTTTAGTAGGGAAATATGCCCAAGGTCCCTCACAGATCTCCAAAGAGATGATAAATGTACAACGTGCTTAGGACCTCATTGTGCATGTACTGTCTCTTCTTTTACTTGATCTTGGAGGTATGGTGTCATACTGTAAAAGTAATATGTTAACCTCATTTTTAGATCTCCCTAGTCTTTTCAAAAAGTTGTTGGGTCAACTAGCATCCTTCTAATTTGTACAAGATAAAATTAATAGTCTCATGTTCTTATGTTTCTAACAAAATTTTACCTTTCCTCTTTCAGGTTTCTAGAATTTATAAGAATAGTCTCATGTTCTTATGTTTCTAACAAAATTTTACCTTTCCTCTTTCAGGTTTCTAGAATTTATAAGAAACCAATCCAATCACATTTCGTATAAGCTTAAATTCAGTAAATATTAATCTTTTTAAAAATATTTATTGATTTGTCTGTGCCAGGTCTGGTCTATATGTGGGATCTGGTTCCCTGATCAGGGGTCTAACCCCAGCCCCCTGTATTGGGAGCTTGGAGTCTTAGCCACAGGACCACTAGGGAAGTCCCAGCAAATACTAATCTTAGACATTCCCAGTAGTTAGCAGATGATTAAATTGCCTTACATGGCTATTGCTACAAGATTTTGGTTTTGAACCCTTTAAAAAGTCACATGGGGAAGAACAGCTCATGTAAGTAAACGTTGAATTGGTGTGCTGAGAAGACAAAATAAATGTTTTTGTGAATGACAGTCAAAAGTTTTTTTCAGTGTTGTGAGAAATTCAACAATGTTCCAAGCACATAATACTTAAGTAGTTTTTCTCTATGACCTCCTTCACTATTGGCAGTTAGGCCTAATATTCATGTTTGCAGTTACTCAAGAATATATCATTTTTATTGTTAACCAACTTTCTCCAGTAACTGTCCAACAGATAAAAGGTAATTTAACACTGTTCAATAATAAAAACCAAAGTACTCTTGGTTTATCTTCACCTTTTATTTGATTAGATCTCACTTCTTTTGCTTGATTATTTGGTGTGAAGGCTAAGTTACTTTTTAGAACGTCTTGCTGTCTGCAGAATTGATTATCCTCTTCTAACAAATGTAGCACAAACTTTTTTTTCTCCCACCAAATAAATATTTTCAAAAATACTCATTATCTATTAGCTTTTCCTCCCTCCTTGCCTCCTTTCCTTCCTTCCTTCCTTTTTGTTTATTTAATATGGCCAGTAATATACACTTTATAATTTTTGGTTGAAAGTTAAATTCATAATCTTTAAGAGTAAATATCTTATTTAGTAGAAAGATAAAATACTGGTGTAAAAACTCTAGATTCAAGATAATATTTTAGATTCTCTTTTAATTAGTGAGTTTGGATCTGAGTCCATTTGTCATTGGTTCCTATGTAAGTTATTTTTCCCATCCATCAAATGAAAAAGCCAGCTCCTGAGTTACACCAGAAGTAGCTGGATTGTGTATGAAATGATAGAGAAAACGGTCCTGTTACAAACGAAGGACAATTTGTGATTGAGACTTACTGGGTAGTACACGTTGATCTGTCAATGCATATTGTTTACCGGAACATATCTCCTGATTTTTCTTCTAAACCTATTCTGTCTCCTCCTTGTCCCATTTTCCCTAGTTTTGGGTCAGAGTCCCCTAACAGAGTACCGGAAGTTTGTGTTAGTTTCTCAGGCTCAGAATTAGACCCCAAGCTAAAACTTGAAAGAAAAATAATTCCAAGTATTACTTGCACCTTTTTCTTTGTTTGTTTTCCTGGGACTTGAGTTGGTTGGAATCATCTCCTCTCTCTGCCCTCACCACAGGCAAGAACAGTAGTCAGGAAGCCATGAAAAGAGCTCAGGAATCTTTTAATCACTTAAAAATCATTGCTGTACTCCCTGTCTTCTGATAGCTTCGATAATAAAAATAAATTTAGGTATAGAAAGCTATTCTGTTAAGATTTGAAGATGGGCCGAATGAAAAGAAACATTCCAGTAAACTCTGTCACCAGAGTTACTAACAGAACTGTTAGCTGTGCTATCAGGCACTGGTCTGAGCACTCTCCATGCTCATGGTCTTTTAATCCACAGTACAAACACATGCCCTTCTTATCTCCATTTTACAGACCAGGAATCTAAAACCCAAAGAGATTACACAGTTTACCAAAGTCATACAGCTGTAAGCAGTCAAGCTGGAATTCAAGCCTGTAGATGCCACTGATACTCTCACAGTCCATGCTCTAACTTTGGATCACTCAAACTGTTGTTTAATAAGTAGAGAAAAGAAGCTCCAAGTTTTGTGAAGATTCATTAAAATAACAGTAGACTAAGACCTTTTCCTAGAGATATTGTGTAATTTTACTATTTATCTTTATTTCTAACCCCAGAGGGGAAATATCATCATGAGATTATTGAAACACTCATAGCAGATACAGATATTATGGAAATAATTTGATTTTCAGTTCAGTCGCTCAGTCATGTCCGACTCTTTGCGACCCCATGAATCGCAGCACGCCAGGACTCCCTGTCCATCACCAACTCCCAGAGTTTACTCAGACTCATGTGTCGAGTTGGTGATATCATCCAGCCATCTCATCCTCAGTCGTCCCCTTCTCCTCCTGCCCCCAATCCCTCCCAGCATCAGAGTCTTTTCCAATGAGTCAGCTCTTCGCATGAGGTGGCCAAAGTACTGGAGTTTCAGCTTTCGCAACATTCCTTCCAAAGAAATCCCAGGGCTGATCTCCTTCAGAATGGACTGGTTGGATCTCCTTGCAGTCCAAGGGACTCTCGAGAGTCTTCTCCAACACCACA
>NW_011494961.1:3375654-3408316 GCF_000754665.1 Bison bison bison
AATAAAGTCTGACACTGTTTCCACTGTTTCCCCATCTATTTGCCATGAAGTGATGGGACCAGATGCCATGATCTTCGTTTTCTGAATGTTGAGCTTTAAGCCAACTTTTTCACTCTCCTCTTTCACTTTCATCAAGAGGCTTTTGAGTTCCTCTTCACTTTCTCCCATAAGGGTGGTGTCATCTGCATATCTGAGGTGATTGATATTTCTCCCGGCAATCTTGATTCCAGCTTGTGCTTCTTACAGCCCAGCATTTCTCATGATGTACTTTGCATATAAGTTAAATAAGCAGGGTGACAATATACAGCCTTGACATACCCCTTTTCCTGTTTGGAACCAGTCTATTGTTCCATGTCCAGTTCTAACTGTTGCTTCTGACCTGCATATAGGTTTCTGCAGAGGCAGGTCAGGTGGTCTGGTATTCCCATCTCTTTCATAATTTTCCACAGTTTATGTGATGCACATAGTCAAAGGCTTTGGCATAGTCAATAAAGCAGAAATAGATGATTTTCTGGAACTCTCTTGCTTTGATTTTACTGACAGTAATTTTTTATATCTTGGTGAAAAAAATTTTAATGGTCATTTTTGATCCTGTATTAATAATTTGCTTGCTGTGCCAGACAACCTTTTACTATAAATATCTGTCAGTAAACAATGAAAGTTAACAAACTAGCAGTGGTAGTTAAGGTGATGTGTAACAGGACAAAACAAACTTTAAAAAACTATTCTTTAAGTTGTAAAAAATGAATTAGAACAGGACATTTACAGGATGATGGATTCTAAGATCAGATGAATCCTCAAGTGGACATGTGTTTTAAAAAGCCAATGCTTATAACTTATTTTAATAGACTATATTCAGCAATAGTAATTTAGTTTTAAGATAACTTTTGAAAGTGCAGTTTAGAGTTCAAGTTTAACAGTTATTTCTACCATTTTATAATGCTTGCTGTGGTTTAGTTTGGTTTAAAAAAAAAAAGTTGTCACTTTGGTAATGCTGTAATCTCATTCTCCTTAAGTTTGAAAATAGGGATTGGTTTTCTTTACAAATGCTCAAAGGTAGAGGTGTTTGCTTTTTGACTTTGGTTTGTAGTTCATCTGCTTAACAAAAACAACCCCAGCTTTGATTAACTTGCCCTGGAGTGATGATTGTGTCAGATTATTCTTTGATATGTTAATTTTGTTGATTATTTAGTTTAAAAAGCTAATGGACTGTGTTGAAGGAAAGGAAATAGATACATACAGTAAGTAATATGACTTCAATTCTTAAAATATTTTTTCATATTTTGTATTTCAGTGGTTATTTACAGTATGCTGTCTATGAAATGACACAAATCTTTTGATAGGATTTCATTCACACTATTGAAATTCAGTAGTTCACTGTTAAAAGTTTTCAGTAACAAGTATATCGTGTGAGTTTTAACAAAATGCTTAGAATAAGAAAAATTTCTGTAGCCTAAAAAATTAATCTCCAAAGAGGATAGCAGTAATTTGTGAGTCCGTTATTTTGATGTATAGAAAATCTTGTCTTTCATTCATTCTGTTCTGAAAATGAATAATTTTACTTTCCGATATTTAACGGGGAATCTTATGTAAACAGTTCCCCTGTAGAGAGAGTCATAATTATGATTCCCTTGAGTATCAGTGGTTTTGCATATTCACATGACTTTGGGTTAGATTATTTGTGAAAATGAATAAATAAAACAATGCTTTGTTGATCTATTTTGTATTAAAAGCAAAGCTCTTTAAAATCAAAGTGGTGGAACAGTGTTTTTATACTTTGATTAGCTCTGAAAATATTTACCTTTAAAAATATTATTTAAAGATACTGATTTAATTTGGCACTTAAAATACTGAAAGGCAACAGAGATGAGTGAGACCTAGTCCTTAACCACAAGGAATTTACAGTTTAGGAGGGCAGATAGTGATGTATGCAATTAAAATAAAATGTGGTTATGTACTATAATGAAGCAATTACTAAGGGCCATGAGAACACTAAGGAATAAGCTAAAACGTTTAACTGAAATACGTTGGGTAATGAACAGAATTTTGCCATAAAGAAGTAGGGATCGGACTCCAATAACATTACAGAAAGGACATCAAAGGGAAAGATCAGATATACGTGTTCTTTTCACACTTGAGGAATGATAGAAACTCTGGAATGATTAGAGTGTATCTTGTGTGTTGGTTGTAAAGATTGATTGGGAGTAATAATGGAGAGTCTTGACTTTCTATGCCAGGGAATTTGATCACTAATCTATAGAAAATAGGAAATAATTAAAGATTTATTTAGTCGACACACATGATTATCTCAGTTTTCCCCGAAAGACAAATTTGGTAATAATAAACATAATTGTTTAGTGTCAGGAGAAATGTGTTGAAAAGCATTTAAGAGTCTTTTGAATTAATTTATGTATAAGACATGATGAGTTCCTGAACCATGGTAGAGGTATCTAGTTAGGGAACAAAGCAGGAAAAGAAAGTTGGGAGAGATTAGAAATTTAGTTGAAGTTGAGAACATGAAATTATTTTTTTAAAGGTTGGAAAGTATCTCCTTTGGGGGACCATGGGCAAAAAAAAAAAAAAAGGAAACTAGAAAGAGCACACAACACCACCTAAAACCTGATCCCTTTTTGCCAGAAAGTGTAAGCCTCTCACCACTTGGGCATTCCTCTTCAGGATGGAAGTGATTGACAGAGATTATGACCGTCCCTCCTGGACCAGTGCGTGACTATAGCTAGACTTTTGGTTTGGGGTCTTTTGTTTTTGTGGAGGAAGTCAAACCAGTCAGGTGTTCTCCAAGTGTCTTCTGAACAAGGAAGATAGTTTCTGTCCACTCTGTCACTTAACTGTGTGGTTCAGCATTTCTAGGATGTTCTTTCTCCCATGTCTCTCAACGAGGCTCATTTCTCACTAGTCCCTCAAGCCTCAGCCAAACATGTATCTTTTATTGACTCAGGACTTTAATTATTTTAATTTGGATATATCTTATCTGACTTACACGTGAGACATGACAGAGGGCTCTAGAAAATGTGAATACGTATTTGGAGACATTTACATGTAAGGAATGGCAGCCCACTCCAGTATTCTTGCCTGGAGAATTCCATGGACAGAGGAGCCTGGTGGGCTATAGTCCATGGGGTCACAGAGAGTCGGACCTGACTTTGCCTACATGTACTGAACTGAACATATAGGGGATAGGCTTTCCAGGTGGCGCTAGCGGTAAAGAACCTTCCTGTCAGTGCCGGAAACATAAGAGATGCGGGTTTGATCCCTGGATTGGGAAGATCCTCTGGAGAAGAAAATGGCAACCCACTCAGTATTCTTGCATGGAGAATCCCATGGACAAAGGAGCCTGGCAGGCTACAGTCCATAGGTTTGCAAAGAGTCAGACACAACTGAAGCAACTTAGTATGAACACTCATGTAGGGGATAGTGAGAGTGAATAAACACACTCAGTGGTATGAGGATTATCAAGAGGCCAAAGGCAGATGATGATAAATCCCTATTTGTAAAGGGCATGAAAAACTTCTTTTCAAAAGAGTTTTAACAGTGACTATCTTTATTCTCAATGTGCTTTAAGAAAATGTTTATATAAAATAACTAAATTTCCTAGATAAATAAAAGGAAATTATATATGGGGACAACTTATTTAGAAATATACAAGAAAGTAATATTGACTTCATTTTTAGCAATAATAGCTCAAATGTGTTGATTTTAGGTAGACTTACATCAATTCACTCTTGTAACTACCAAGACTATGTTTTATTAACAGGCTTAAACTTATTGGAGCTGTAAGGAAGTTACAATATTGAAGATGGTATTTTTTTCTTTAGCCAATTGCCATTCCCCAAACAATTTCTCACTTAGAAGCTGGTAATTCCAATTATATATTTAAATTTCTTTGTTAGGAACTTTCTAAAAGAGCTCTTACAAAACATGGTTTTCAAAACGTATGTCATTCTTATATGTGTAGATTATTTCAGTGATCTTTTCTTTTGATATTCTTTATCCAAATCTTCCTTTCAAATTACATCTCCTGATCACTTTCTAATAACCCATTCATAATATGGACAAGAGAAATAAAACAAGGCCTTTTTCCCCTCAGAAAGCCAAAGAATCAGTGATTTAAAATCACTGATTGTCAGCCTGGGGTGATTTTGTCCCCTTCTCTCTCTCCTTCTCCTGGATCTATTTAGCAGTATGTATTTTGGTTGTCACAGTTGAGGGTGCCCATATGGCATCAGTTGAGTAGAAGTCACAAATGCTGCTAAATATCCCACAGTTCAAAAGACAGCCCCTCACGATAATGGATTATGTGGTCTAAAATGTTAATAGATAGCTAATAGAAATTTGCTGTATGACTCAGGGAACTATGACTGGGGCTCTGAAATAACCTAGAGGGGTGGGAAAAGGCGGGAGGTTGGGGGGGGAGATTCAAGAGGGTGGGGACATATTTTCCTATGGTTCATTGATATTAATGTATGACAGAAATCGAACCAATATTGTATATCAATCTTCAATCAATTAAAAATAAATATTTAAAAATTTAATATTTTTAAAATGAAATTGAGTAGATTGGAAGACTCTAGTTTAAAGTAAGAGTGACAACATTAACAATAAGACAAATAGCCAGACTAGCTGTAACTCTGGATACTTGTAATATCCTACATTAAAAAAGTTTAATCAATGTGTCCCCTTAAATGAAGGACAAGTAGGCAATGGTACTTGCACAGAATATCCTGCATGCAAAAGTTTCTAAAATATTTCATTTTAACAACAAAGTAGAAAAAGAACTAGTTTAAATGTCAACTGTAAATAAGATGAAATACCGATTAGGATTTTGTTTTTTCTAAGTTTTTTTTTTTTAAAAGAAGGGTATTTGTATAATGAAATGTTTTCTATTTAAAACAAAGTGAAAACTATATGTCAATACCCTCCAAGAATCAGATAAATGGAGATTAAAAAGAAATATAATTCTCTAGTGAAATAATTTTGTCTTCATTGTGAGTCATTTAGAACAGTTGTTCTTACCACTTTTGGATCTTGAACCGCCTTTGGATAAATTTCTATAGGTTATAGATTCTCTTCACAAAATAACATATTGACGTCAAAATTTTCATATAGTTTGGAGTATTTACAGAGATAATAAAACCTAAATATGGACCTTTGAACCATAGATTTCATAATAAAACAAAAAAATTATTTCGAAGAAATTTCCTTTTACTCTTAAACGTAACTTTTATGTTATTCCTAATGATCTTGTAATTCACATAAAAAGATTTGCACAGTTCTGTCCACCTCAACTCCCATCGTAATAAAGCATGCATTTTGAGATGGGGCTTCAGCCTGTGAAAAGGAGAATTACCACACGGTTGATTTGAGAAATAAACTCCTAGACAGTAACTAAGCTAATCTCACATTTATTTATGCCTATTTGTACTTTTAGATTATTAATCCCCCCCAAAGAATTTTTTAAGAAAATGAATAATGTAAGATTTTCGGTCTGCATCTAGTGAAGAGAATAAACTGCTGTTGAAACAATTCAGAAGTATCTAATTAAAGTGAAGCCTAGAAATTGCAATGTAAGCAGCAGCCAACGTACCAGAGACTGGTGCTGACATATGCTAATTGCAATCCTTTAAAAATCTGCTCATTAAAACAAGTTTTATTAGGCAACCTTGGCAAACCTGATTCCTTACTTCACATACCAAAGGGCAATGGAATTTGTTTAAATAAAATAGAATAATTCTGCCTTCTAACTAATTTTGACAGGTCCTGTTCCCATTTAATCTGAATCAGTGATGCATTACTATGATGTAACAGTTGCAAAGCATCTCCCAATAAAACCGAAAAAAATGTAACTCTCTCCTGAGGTTTTCCCGTAAACTGGAAAATGTTATTGATTTATTTTTTTTGAGACTAAATGAACGGAATGTTGTGTTGCAGTGAGTTGTTTTTAATTTGGGAACATTTTCATGTTTCAATAGTGAATTTTACCAGGATTACGCTGTCTGCTGTGGGTCTGACCACGTCTGTCCTCTGCTCAGAAACTGCTCAGCAGCTTCTCAGGGGACAAGCCCTACAGCCCCCTCGATGGCCTGAGCCTCTGCACAGGGATCACCAGCCGCTTTCCCCTCCTCATCTTGCCCAACCCCTGGGCTGGTCTGCTCCACCCGCTCTGGGCTTCTTGGTTCCTCACTTGTGCCCTGTGTTCCTTCTAAGGATGCTGCCTCCACTAGCCCCCCAGAAATCCTGCAGGCTGCTTCTCTCAGACCTCTAGTCAACCATCACCTCATGAGGAAGCCTTCCCAACAGCTCTGTGTAAAAGGGTAGCCTCCTCCCCACACGCCCACCACACACTCTTTCCTGCCTTCTTTGCTTTCCTTTTTCTCCTTCACACTTAGCACTATACTGTATGCTTAGTTGTAGTTTCGATTATTTCCTCCCCACTAGCATATAAAGGGCTTCCCTGGTGGCTCAGTAGGTGAAAATTCCACCTGCAACGTGGGAGCCCTGAGTTCGATCCCTGGGTTGGGAAGATCCCCTGGGGGAGGGCATGGCAACCTACTCCAGTATTCTTGCCTGGAGAATCCCCAAGGAAGAGGAGCCTGGCGGGCTGCAGTCCATGGGGTCGCAAAGAGTCAGACACGACTGAGCGACTAAGCACAGCACAGCATTTAAAACCCCATGAAGACAGGGAGTTTGCTTTTTAACCATTATATGTCCTTGTATCTAAAATAGCCTCTGACATAGAGTCTGTGCTCAGTAAATGTTTCAGAGATTAAACAATGCATGGTTGCATATATTCTTAAGTTTAGATCACCTAGAGGGGAACACACACCCTTCCATTAATATGGTGGTGGTGGTGTAGTCGCTAAGTCACGTACAACTCTTGCGACCCCATGAACTGTAGCCTGCCAGGCTTCTCTGTCCGTGGGATTCTCCAGGCAAGAATATTGGAGTGGGTTGCCATTTCCTTCTCCAGGGGATCTTCCCAACCCAGGGATCTAATCTGGATCTCCTGCATTGCAGGCAGATTCTTTACCAGCTGAGCTTTGAGGAAGGATTTCTATTAATATGAGAAAAACATAAATTTTAATTTACGATGTTGTTATTTTATTCAAGCACTGAGTTCATCTATAGAATTTTGGAATCCTTCTGGCTAAAGTAATATCAGTGGCTTAGGGCAAGACCATAGCTAAACACAGACTTTAAAACCAGAGAGCAAACTTAAGATTTCTATCTCTTTGGGCAGATCAAAACACCGTATGGCAGCGTACCTCTTTTTCCTGCCTGGTCTTCCTAATAATCCCTTGTCACTTAGTCTGAAGTCCCCACCATGTGGCCTAGAATCTTGGCCCATACCCCTCTTGGTGACGTTTGAAGTATTTCCAGTGCAGCGTGGAGAATCTTAGGCATCTTTGTTGGAGTTTCAGGGTCTCCCTGGCAGACACCTACAACTGCTGGCTGCTTCCGCATCTTCCTGGGGAGCATTCTGTTGATACCCCAGGAAGCAGAACTGTTCTAGCAATAAATGCCACCAATGTGCCCCTTTGCCAGATCACATACTGATCTGGTTGTGAACCTCATTCTTAGACATTTATGGGCTACCCCTTAATTTGACTACTTCACTCTTCAAAGCAAAAGCCTACTTTTCAGATGAAATTGCCAAACTGCTGAGTAAAGAAAGAGGGTTGGTTGTCTTTCTTACTCTTGCTTGTGTAATAGGCTTGTCCTGTCCTCAGTGATTCTTTTGAGGGCCTCTGGGAGCCCTTCTCTGGAGCAAGGATTGCCAAACTTTTTCTATGAAGCACCCAATAGGAAATATTTTGGACTTTGCTGGCCATGCCTTCTCTTGTCCTAACTGTTCTGACTTTGCCATTGTAATGCGAAGCAGCCATTTGTTGTTTTTCAGTGTCTAAGTCGTGTCTTTATCTTTGCGACCCCATGGACTGTAGCAGGCAGGCTTCCCTGTCCTTCACCATCTTCCAGAGTTTGCTCAAACTCACGACCATTGAGTCTGTGATGCCATCCAACCGTCTCATCCTGTCACCCCCTTCTCCTTTTGCGCTCCATCTTTCCCAACATCAGGGCCTTTTCCAATAAGTCAGCTCTTCACATCAGTTGGCCAAAAATATTGGAGCTTTAACAGCAATCCTTCCAATGAATATTCAAGGTTGATTTCCTTTAGGATTGACTGGTTTGATCTCCTTGCTATCCAAGCAGCCATAGACACTTCCTAAATGAATAGGCATGACTGTGCTCCAATAAAACTTGATTTACAGGCACTGAAATCTGACATTTATTTTTATATGTCATAAAATTATTCTTCTTTTGACTTTTTTTTTTTTTTTTGCAACCATTAAAAACAAACAAAAAACTATTTTCAGTTTATAGACCATTCAAAACTAGGCACCAGGCTTTATTTGGTCTCTGGGCCGCAGTTTGCTAAGCCCTACTCTGGAGTCTAGGAGACCTTCCTGGGTGGGTTGCTTGGACTTCAGATATCTGCTTGACTCCCCAGTGCTTTCTCTCCTGGGCCTAGGAAACAGCTTCATCTTGATTTCTTGGCCAGCTTGTATATTCTGAATCTCAGAGGACAGAAGCTAAAACATCTCAGTGCAATAATGACTTGTATGGCTTTCCATATCTGAATTCCTCTAATTCCAGAAAACAGTTGCACATCAAGTCTGGTTCCTGATGTGGTGCTTTTCCCGATTCTTGGTCTGTCTGTTCTTGAGATATGAAAAGCCTTGACTCTGCTGCTCAGTTTCTTCTCAGTCTCGCTGTTGGTCTTGCTGATTCCTTTGTCCCTAGTTGACTCTTGCCTGGATTTCTTGCCCTGCAGTGAGGTTCTGGATAGCTGTTCACCAATGTCCAGCTTGTCCACCAACTATCACACCCAGGTAACCTGTCGGTGTTGGATTTGGTTTAGAGGTTGGGCTGACATCACTCACAGCTTACGTGTATTCCTTTTTTACTTGAAACATGATTGTCTGTTTCAGATTACCTTTGTATTTACACATACAAGTACTATTTCTGAAACAATTTTGACCCCTCACTTTTTTTTCATCTTTCTAAACTTTTGGATTACACAGAACCCAGGCCAGCTTTGTCCATATTTGACAGATTCGCTGCCTTCTAGGATGTGACTCTGATGGGAGATTATTTTTTCTGTTTATTCTGATATTTTTGAGGTGTTTTTCTTTATGAATCTAATCTTTCCCCCATCCTTCCTGAAATATCCTGAGTCTGCTAGAATCTGTGCCACTTATAAAATGGAAGGAGGAATGGCCTCAGTGAGAGCTTGCCTTTCTTAATAACACAAAACATATAATGAACTAATTTTGGTAAAATAGAGGACTGCTTCTCCGAGAGTGCAGAAGAGAGCATCTTAAATTCATCTTCATGTGCAGAGATATCAGGAGGGAATCCCCTCTATCCTTTGGACCTGTTTGCACTTGTGAAACGGACCTGCATTCCCTTAAACACTCTGCTAGGTTACTCGGAATGGGGCAGGGTAGCATGAGCGCCGAGAGGGTCTGGTATCGCTCAGGGAGGGAGGGTGATGCCTCCTGAACACGCTGGCCTTTCAGGTAGAGAACAGGTGTCCCTGGCGAGGGAAATGAGCAAACCTCAACTAGGCCCCGAGCCATCCCAGCAGGCTATCAAGATGGGCAGTGGACGGGGATTCTGCTGGTTTCTGCTGTGGGAAATGCTGACCCGCTCTCTTTTACTCCTGTGTAAATGCAGACTGCAAGCTGCCAGCAGCGGTCAACAATTCTTTCTTTGTGTGTCGACAACTTATCTGAATTCCTTGGCCTCAAAAGACCATTGACAGTCCCAGACCCTGTTCTGCCTCAGGTGATTGATACTGTTGGCATGGTTCTTGTTTTTTGACTTGCTCTTCCTGGGCCCCGGACCATGTGTCCTACACACTTAAAGTCTGGGCTTACGAGCCCCTGGGCATGACTTTGCAGATAGCCCTATTTGTGACCTGAAACTGTGATAACTGTCTCTGGCATCCAGCTTCCATTGTTCCGACTCTCCACACTTTTGTCCTTGCTCTTGTCCCTGCTTGACCTTTCTACCCTGTCTGCCTCTGATATCCTGGGAGACAAAATTATTCATTTCCATTGAAACATCACATTTTTAACCAGATATTTGAATATACATAGACTGAAGAACTATAACTTGTTTTCTGAGAAGGATGTTCACTTTTGTGAATTTACTTATCTGGTATTTAGATTACTTTCTAGTTCTTAAGTTATACAACATAGAGATTATTCCTGCTCCGTGTCTGTGTGTGTATGTATGTATAACAGTTGATCCTTGAACAACTTAGGTTTGAGCTTTGTGCATCCACTTACAGGTATATCTTTTTCAGTAAGTATGTATCACTTACACAGTCTGAGGTTGACTGACTGTGCAGATATGAAACTACAGATATGGAGGGCCAACTGTAAAATTATACAGCAATTTTGACTGCAAGAAGGGTTGGTATTCCTTACTCCTGTTCAGTGGGTGAAGTTCAAGTGTCAATTGTATATGTGTATGTGTGTTTGTACATATGTATGTGTGTGTGCATTTATATATAGTGTTCTCGTGTTCTTGATTTTAAGTTGGGTGTCTCATTTCACAGATATATTTTCACCTTTAGCCCTATGTTCATTTTGCAAATCAAGAACTTGAATAATCACCATGAGTGGGTCATTACTTAGTCTAGCACAAATTGTATCATGATTTTTATTAAGTTGTCAATAGCAAATTTACTGTGTTTATGTTTTCTACTATTATTTGAGACTTCCTGACAGCATTTTATTTCTAAAGATAATATTCTTTCTAAGAGGTATCTTGGGAGAGTATGAAAATCATTCATAGAGTGTTTCAGTATCACATGACATTCAAATGGTTATATTGGCGAATGACTGGGTAACTTTGGGATCTAAAAAGCTACTAATAACTCTCGAGTGAAGAACTGAAGAAATAGTTGCATTTGAACTGTGGTGTTGGAGAAGACTCTTGAGAGTCCCTTGGACTGCAAGGAGATCCAACCAGTCCATCCTAAAGGAAATCAGTCCTGAATATTCATCGGAAGGACTGATGCTGAAGCTGCTGAAACTCCAGTACTTTGGCCACCTGATGCGAAGAACTGACTCATTGGAAAAGACCCTGATGCTTGGAAAGATTGAAGGCGGGAGGAGAAGGGGACGACAGAGGATGACATGGCTGGATGGCATCACTGATCCAATGGACGTGAGTTTGAGTAAGCTCCGGGAGCTGGTGATGGACAGGGAGGCCTGGCATGCTGCAGTCCATGGGGTCACAAAGAGTCGGACATGACTGAGCAACGGAACTGAACTGAAAATATACATTCCAATAAGTGATATTTTATTAATCTAATCATCTAATCTGTATCAGCTAATTAAGTTCCTTATGCTGCCATGGGTTGTCCCACCAAATGGATGATCCTTTTCATCAGAGATCAGGAAGAGGGATCTGGCTTCCAGCTGTATCTAGGATCAGGAAATCTTCCTGTGCCCTTTGTGAAAGGAAGATATCTCTTAGCTTCACCAGCTCCCAGAGACAGCTGAGGGAAGTTCTGGTTTCACAACCTCTTTGTGGAAAAGAAAATAAGTCTTTAGGCTGAATGGTGAACACTGCACAGAAGAGAAAGATAAACAGGCTCACTCCCTCTGCCACACCTGACCCGGGAAGATCCTGGGGATTCTGAGGGAAGTTCCCTTCTGAGTATGCACGTCATCCATTTGGGTTTAATTCAGCCTGAGCTGTTCATTTATCTGTTTCTGATGGTGTTTGCATGTGTGTGGGAGGCAGGAGAGTGAAGGTTCTGATGATGACCAGATGCTCCTTGATTTGCTGCAACTCCAAAGGTTGTAGTT
The DNA here is from genome assembly GCF_000754665.1 of Bison bison bison. Classification (NCBI taxonomy): domain Eukaryota; kingdom Metazoa; phylum Chordata; class Mammalia; order Artiodactyla; family Bovidae; genus Bison; species Bison bison. The sequence goes on from NW_011494961.1 coordinate 3,387,558, forward strand.
CTGTGTTCTTCATATCCATCCCTCTACCTCTCACCCATCTTGAAGATTCTGGCTTCTTTGAGATAAAAGTAACTCTGTAGAGCTCTACAGAATCCTGTTAGGAATCCTAATGAATAATTCAAAACCACAAAACTGAACTTGTTTCCTGGTATTGTTGGAACACAGTACAGTCAGGGGTGAGCTGGACTGCTAGTGGGTGGCTCTAAAATACTCCTTTGATAAAAGTGTATACGTATTTGTAGGCTTCTCTATCACAGATTAACCAGGGGTGGGCTCTTGGAATTTGCCGTTTATTTACTTGCTTACTTTTTTGGTGTATTTACTTATTGCCTAAGTCAAGCCCCAAGTGTTTCTGATACAGATTTCCAGGGACCTCCATTTACAAATGGTATTGTTTTAGAGATGATGTTACAAAGAGCTAAATCCCCAGTAAAACTTTGGGCCAGTAAACTTGTATTCAACTGTGGTGAATCACCAGTTTGAATTCTTTCTTTTCCATGCTGAGTCTAGAGAACGAAATCATTCAAAAAGATTCTTAGGTAGTGATAACCTGAAACCTAGTGTGTCTAAACACTTAGCATGCTCACCTTATTTCATTTTTTCAACAGTTGCTCTGCAGGTATTAATATTACCTCCATTGTTTGAGTGACTCTAATAAATACTGAGCACTGCACTTATGAAGAGTTTGAGTATCAAAGGGATTGATTCATTTGCCTGAGGCTACTTAGTTTATGAAGGGTGGAACCAGGATTGAAATACATTTGTTTGATTCCAAAGTTCAGGTTTCTACTGCACAAGCCTGTTCTTCACTTCCTCCTCTGCTTGAAGCCATGAGAGCTCTCTGTGCAGCTGCATTACTTCTTATTTATTTAAATAAAGCACTAGAGTGTGACCAGTGTGGTACCAAATATTGTTGACATGGAAGGGGTTTCCTACTTGTGCAGGAAGTTGGGACATTTACACAAGAAAATACTTAACATTTCAAGGGAGCGTGAAATTACGTGCCCAAATTAGGTACATAGAGAAGAGAGAGGCTCCCGTGTTGTATGTGAAATGTTTTATTCAGGATATTGGACAGATTTGAATATCCTGAAGGACACATTTAAGGGCCTGGGAGCAATGTTGCCCCCATACCATGGAAGTTGAAATGAGTCTGTTCTGGGAGTAATGCTGGGTAATCACCCTTCATATGGTCATCACAAAGAAGGCTACATGCATGCTAAGTACTTCAATCGTGGCTGACTCTTTGTGACCCCATGTACTGTAGCCTGCCGCTCCACTGTCCATGGGATTCTCCAGGCAAGAATACTGGAGTGGGTTGTCATTTCCTTCTCCAGGGGATCTTCCCGACCCAGGGGTCAAAACTGTGTCTCTCATATATCCTTCATTGGCAGGATTTACAACGAGTGCCACCTGGCAAATCCCTAAAGAAGGCTGAGCACCAAAAACTTGTTTTCGAATTGTGGTGTTGGAGAAGACCCCTGGGAGTCTCTTGGACTTCAAGGAGATCAATCAATCTTTAAGGAAATCAGCCCTGTCTATTCATTGGAAGGACTGATGCTGAAACTCCAATATTTTGGCTACCTGACGTGAAGAGCCAACTCATTGGAAAAAACCCCGATGCTGCGAAAGATTGAAGGCTAAAGCAGAAGAAAGCAGTAGAGGATGAGATAGTTAGATGGCATCACTGACTCAACTACATGAATTTGAGCAAAGTCCAAGAGATAGTGAAGGACAGAGGACCCTGGTGTGCTGCAGTCCTTGAAGCTCCAAGAGTCAGACGTGTCTTAGTGACTGAACAATAACAACAGTCATCCTTCTACAATTTAGAGGTTATTAACGCCCATTTATCTGTGTAATTAATTCCCCCTTATTTCCTTTGCATTGAATACTTTGTGAAGAAGGAGCACTCTTTCCATTCCATCTGCCTTGTACTCAGGCCTCGTGTGGTCCAATGGAATTGCTCTCATCATGGTTATCAGTTGCCTCCTTATTCCCAAGTCCAGTGGAAGCTTTGAGTTTCTGGTCTTACTTGATGTCTCTCTACAGTTGAAAGTGTGAGTCACCTGCTTTGGCTTTTGTAACACTAGTGTTCTCTGGATATCTTCTTTGTCTCTAACAATTCATTCTCAATTTCCTTCCCAAGTTCCTCCACCTTTGTCTATCCCTTAAATCTGACTGGGGCATCTCAACCATAGGTGTTTATCCCCAAATCTATTTTTTATAGCCTAGCATTTCTCTCCAAAACACTTCCCACTACATATTGGAATGTTCCCTTGGATGTTGTACTGGTACCCTACTGGTGAAATGCTGCTTGTGAACGGGGCCTTGTTTTCTAGCCCTGCTCCACCCGCCCCTACCCAGACCTGCTCCTCTGCTTAGGATTCCTGCCTCAGCCTTACAGCCTCGCCTAATCCAGAAACCTAGTGCCGTCTGGTCTACCTGTTTCCTTTGCCCACTTACATAATCACTTAGCAGTGCCTCTCACTTCAGCTTCCTTAATGGCTCTTAAGTCTCTCCCCCTCTTTTTACCCACATACCACAGGCCAAGCTCAAATAAGCATTTCTCTCCTCCGTTGTTCTTCACCTTGCTTCTGAGAAAGTACTTTTAAAATGCAAATCCCATCTGTCTGTCATTCCTTCCCTTACAGTCTTTCCATGGCTCCCTAGTTCCTAAGGCTAAATTCTAAAATCCTGACTCTGGCGAAACTGGTACGTTTCAGCTCCCTCTGTTGCCCTCTACTCTCTAGTCACATAGACCACTTCCCCTCCTTCAACCCCAGTTTCTGGTTTTCCATTTTCTCTCTCTCTCTTTTTAAATTTTATTCGTCTTTTGCTGTGTTGAGTCTTCATTGCTGCACGGGCTTTTCTCTAGCTGCGGCCAGCAGGGCTGCTCTCGGGCTGAGGTGTGTGGGCTTCTCGCTGCAGCGGCTTCCCCTGCTGCCGAGCACAGGCTGTAGCGCGGGCAGGGCCCAGTAGCTGTGGCTCACAGGCGTAGTTGCTTTGCGGCATGTGAGATCTTCCTGGACCCGGGACTAGACCCATGTTTCCTGAGTTGGCAGGTGGACTCCTTACCACTGAGCCACCAGGGAAGCCTTTCCGTTTCTCTTGATGCCTCTTCATTTATCCTCTTGGTGGGCAGTGCTCTTTCTTTCTTCTCCTTTGTCCGGATACTTTCCTCCTTTTTCTGCAGGCCTTGTCTCTGAACTCAGCCCTCTGCCTCTCTTGACCGCTTGCTGGTCCTCTGAAGAAGGTCGTTCAGTGGACAGAAGTGCCTGGTGGAAGGGGTGCGTTAGGACTGATACAGGCCTGCCTTTCCTTAGTGTTCAGGAAGTGCTGTGCTGGCCAGAGCAGCTCTGGCTCCACCGTGCCGGTTACAACAGACCCAGATCCCCGCCAAGACAGGTTCTAGGCCTTAGGAACCTCAGTCACATTTCATCTTCAGAGACTAGCACATACATTGTCATTAACCTAGCCAAACTGGGACATGTAATCATGGCTGTTCATGAATATTGCTTTCACAATTTACTGTGGATTTTAAAAATTAATCCATGAATTTTTAATTCACAATAAGCCTGGTTCCTTAGCTACCTGGGAAGGGAATGAAGTCAACTAAAATGTTACTTTTTACTTTACCTGGGAAGCCCTGCCTTTACCACCATTCTCTCCTTAACAGCACACTTCGGATCTTCCCTGTGTTTTTCTGAGTCTTTTCTTTCTTGTTGGCTGTATTGAGTTGGGAGCAGATTTGGGAGATGTTTGAATAGTACTTTCTCTAGAGCTGCTCGAGGGTGAGCTGAACAGGAGCACAGCCCTGACGGGTTTCCTTTATGGAAGCAGGTATGTGTGTAGCAAACTTCCTTTATTTTCTTACATCTCTCTTGGCTGAGGTCCTAAACTGGTCCAGCTGCCTCCGACCTCTCACAAGCTCCAAACTGTTCTCCTAAATGTGCATCTGACAAAACTGAGAGAATGTTGTAAACATGATGTACCTTTCAAGTACCTCACCTTCCCCGAGAAAGAGGGCACCTGTAGGAATCACACCTCAGAAGAGAGAAGAGGGTGCTTCCTGTTTAGCTCTCTGATCCTTAGTCACATTCTCTCACACCTACCTCATTTTTCTTCTGGTACTCCAGAGGTCTTCACCCTGGCTCTCATAGTCTCTTTCTCTCTCTCTCATACACACACACACACGGCTCCTTGTCTTTCTAGCCAAAGCTATTTTCTCTGTTGCTGTTCAAGCTTCATAGTTTTCAACCTCATCTTTCCAATCAGGCTTCCCTTTTCTTCTTCTGAATTTGTGTCTTTATATTATGCCTGAACAAACATACAGAATTATTTGATTACACTGCTAGCACCTACTTCTGCTTGGAGGATTTAGAAATTGAAGAGTGACTGGTGGGTCAAGCTCTGCAGTTACAAATTGGGAGGCACAAGAAGTGAATGACTAAAATGAGATTCGGGAGGGTGGACTGGAGAGCTGTGTCTCTGTCTCGGGGTGGACAGGGATGTGTTGCTCTTTTTTCTTTATTTTGGTCCACAAACTGCCGCAGAGCCTAGTTGACCAGTTCAAAGACTTGATATCTGACTTGATTTCTGAAGATTTAGGATTTATTATTACTTTAAGAGCATTTCAACTCTGTTTGCCCAGGTAGCCTAGGCTTGCAAGTAAAGGCCTAGAAATCAACCTGCAGACAAAGAAAATGCACTTTCAGTTTCTGAAGAAAAAAAAAAAAACTCAGATTACATCTTATTTGATAGATGTTTTCTAGCAATTTGCCTTCAAGTTGTATCCCACAGTAGGTCTGTTGACTAGTTTTCAGAGGAATCTTCTGAATAGCCAGATTATGGCTTTTTTTTTGCTAAAGATTATTGTCTATGTGCCCAAACGAAAACAAAAGAATGCATTTAGCTTTTTCAGTGAGGATTTCTGAAATCAAACATGAATGAAACCAAAGATAAGGGCTCACAAGTTATGAAACTTGCTAATGGGATTTTAAATAACTCCCTTTAATACTTTACTCTCCCTCAGCTCTCTTATTCTGCTTGGTATACTTTATTTTACGTTCTTTTGAAAAATTAAACACTTGAGAATATACTCGATTTTGGATGTAGAACTATTTCAAGAATTGTAGGAAAATCCTTGTAGCTTTGGAATTATAGTTGGCCTGCAGAATCAGCCTCATTCATTTTTTTTTTTTCTCATCTATTTAGCTGATATTTAAAAAAATATATCTAACATGTTAGGTCATTTCTAGATACTATATTACAACAGTGAACAAAGCTGACAAAAATCCCTTGCCTACCGCTTATACTCAGGAGCAGGGCTGGGGATAAACAAACAAAGCCTGTCAGTGGTCAGACTGTGATAAGTTGGCCAAGCCCAAGAGGAAATGAGGGAACAGGCTTTGCAACACCCAAAGGAAGAGCCTTTCGGGGCATGTGAGCTGGAAGTGTGCCCGTCGTAGCTGAGAGTAACACAGGCCAGTGTGGCATGGCATGGTGTGGAGTGAGGGGACAGCAAGTTGTAGCGTTGCCACCAGAAGAGTGACAGGAGCTTGGAGAGTGTGGTGAGGCCTTCACTTTCCCTGCAAGTGAGAACGTGCTATGGACTGTTAGAGCTGACTGAGACAGATGGGAAGTCTGTGAGAGTTCTGAGAAGAGGAGGGAGCTGATCTGACTTGTTTTGAGAACCTCGCTCTGGCTTCCACGTCACTGGAGGGCTGCAAGGGCAAAAGCAGAGGCTGGGAGACCTGTGAGGAGGCAGTGACTGGAATCAGTAAGTTGCACAGGGAAAGCAGAAGTGGAGATGGAATCTTACAGCATGGTAAGATTCAGAATTGTTTTGAAGGCGGTAGTGGTTGTCACTCAGTCGTGTCCAACTCTTTGCAACCCCATGGATTGCAGCACGCTAAGCTTCCCTGTCCATCACTATCTCCTGGAGTTAGCTCAAACTCATGTCCATCAAGTCGATGATGCCATCCAACCATCTCATCCTCTATTGTCCCCTTATCTTCCTACCTTCAATCTTTCCCAGCATCAGGATCTTTTCCAGTGAGTCAGCTCTTTGCATCAGGTTGCCAAAGTATTGGTTTCAGCTTCAGCATCAGTCCTTCCAGTGAATATTCAGGATTGATTTCCTTAAGGATGGACTGGTGTGATCTCCTTGCAGTCCAAGGGACTCTCAGGAGTCTTCTCCAGCACCACATTTTGAAAGCATCAATTCTTTGGTGCTCAGCCTTCTTTATGGTCCAGCTCTCACATCCATACATGACTACTGGAAAAACCATACCTTTGACTATCTGAATATATTGAGGGCTGGATTTGAGTTGTCCCAGGCAGAGGGGAGTCAATGATCAATCCTGAGAAGCTGGAACAATGGAGTTGCCCCAGGTAGAGATGGGCATGACTGGGGTGGGAGCTTGTTATGAAGGAAGATGAGAGGATTAATTATTGGCATGTAGATTTTAAAATGCCTGTTAGACTTCCAGGTGGAGATGTCACATAGTCATTAGATATGAGTCTGAAGTTCATTGGGAAGTCAGGGCTGGAAATATAAAATCAGGAGTTGACAGCATGCAACCTGGAATGATACTTTAACTACTAGAATGGACTGAGTACCAACCAACCAGTTAGGACAGGTGCCAGGCTTAACAATAGACATAGCAGCTCCCTATCAGCAGAATATCAGCCTAACATATGGTTGCATTTGACAAAGACATCCTTTTCCACTTGGCCCTTCTGTCTTTACAGATAAACACTAAACTTTACAGACACACCATAAATATACATTTCCCTTAAAAATAAAAGTATGAGCAGAATACATTTATTTTCTCACTTTTCCACTCCCTGATTCATATTATGTGCATTCTGTTTTCCTTTAGGAATTGGTTAAATAGAAACATTTAAAAGACTAGTTTGAAAGTACTGGCTTTTGAATACAACCAACCAGTACTTGGAATCCTGTATCTTCCATTCTACAACCTGTGTTTGCAGAAACAAGCCCCTTTTCCTTCCTTTTACTGAAAGCAAAAATCTGTGAAACTGAAAATAAGATTATCTCACTAAATGTAAAAGATCTATCAGAGTGCCCATTATTTATGATAAGATTTGAAGGGACCTTCTCTTCTGTTCTTAGTAATAACTAGTGAATTATTATTAGCAATACTCACACCACCAAAGCTGGATTTAGAACCTAACCTACATTCAGAAGTGTTTGGGCTTATATTTACTCATATTTGGACAACCATATTCACCGAAAGGAAATATCAGTGGTTATCAGAGGAAAGACCTTTATTTTGATTAGTTCTTTCTCATGAATCAGACTTGAAAAGGTGCTTTCTTTTTCTGTGTTAGCTTTCAGTTATAGCTTTATGTAAATATTTGCTTGTCCCAGCATTTGCCCAGTGATTGTGAATGAGTCCCCTTTGCTGATAGGGTATAAGAACATGGATTCTCTTTCTTTCTTGCCCTGATTTTTCAGGGCCCAGTGCAGTGCACCATGCTGTGTGCATGCTCAGCCACTTCAGTTGTGTCTGACTCTGTGCAACCCCATGGACTGTGGCCGTCCAGCCTCCTCTGTCCCTGGGATTCTCCAGGCAAGAATACTGGAGTGGGCTGCCATTCCCTTCTCCTGGGGATCTTCCTGACCCAGGGACGGAACACATGTCACATCTCCTGCATTGGCAGGCAGATTCTTTACCACTAGTGCCACCTGGGAATCCCTGCAGTACCCCATTTGTGAGGCTAATTACAGGGCCAGGTACATGTGTGTGTTGAGTAGCAGAGGGTCTGGATTTCTAAGCTTCTTAAGATCCTGTGCATTCTAGTCCTTAATGCCACTTTGTTCTGGGGAAGGGTGGGGAGAATGCCTTGGCTGCCTTCCCAGATGGGTGAAAGTGAGGTCATAGACGGTTTTGCTTACTGTTGATTCCTCAATATCTAGAAAGTTTCCTGACACAAACTGGAGCTCAGAATTTGTTAAATTAATACATGGAAGCAAAGCATACAATCAGTAGCTATTGTACCTCACTGTTGTGTGGAATTTTGAGGGAGGCAGACTCCGAGTGAGTATCTCATTTTTGTGAGTGCAGCTTCTGACTTACAAATGGCATTATTTGGAGCGGTGACTGCCACTGTTGACGGTCTTGTTGCACTGAGTGTTCTGTTTTTTTCCTCTCGTCATTAAGATTATGAATTTTACTTACTTTTCTCCCTCGTAAAAGAGGTAAAGAAAATACTGTACTCTCCATTTTATTACTGAGTCACTGTTCTCTCTTGTTCAGTTCTCTCTTCTATTAGATAGATTTCTTTCCTTGAAGGGACTCATAGGCCCTCTTTAAAGTAGATCTCATTTCTAATGAGTCAGACAAGCCTAAATAAAAATATCAGAGCCTAACAGTGGACATAGCAATGATTGATTCAGACCGACTCTTCTCCACAATACGTATGTGGAAATGTGGACAGCTATAGAGCCTCAGAAAAGGGAGAGAAGAACAGAAAAACCTTGGGGGCAGCTGTTTTGCAAATAGCACTCTGGAAGGCTGTGAAAAATTTTCAGTGTTTTGTAGGACTCTGTTAGGGATCATAGTATGTCGTCTTCTGTGCGTTTTGTCCTGTTTTTAAAAACAAAGGCTTTTTCCAGAAAGGTTTCTTAATAAACTATGTACACTACCCCGGCCTTTCCAACTGTTAGTGATTGTAAATTCTTTGAACCTAATTCTTGAAACTATTACACCTGTTCAAAGTGCATTGCGTGTATGTCGTGTGTCAGGCGTTGTGCCGAATACACTGTGTACATTGTCTTGTGTAAGAGTCACACTAGATATGTTGCTATGTTATGTTCAGTTTTAACAAATGAAGGAACGAGTTCAGGCCTACAAGCACCTTGTACACAGTTACCCAGCAAGTGGTCAAGCCTGGGGCTGCAGGCTGGCATTGCGCCTGCAGAGCCCACACTCGGCTCTGTGCTGTGTCTCTCAGTGGTGGCGCTGAGGCTTGGGATTACTTTGTTTATCCTGTTGGACAGTTGTAGTAGTAATATACTGTGACATTAATTTCCCCTGGAAGCGTGATTTGATTATGTTTGGTTAAACTGAATGAGCGTCTGATTTCTATGAATCCGGCTTTTAATTGATTTACAAGTGACAGTGTTTGGAGCCGTGACTGCTGGTATGGGGCTCGGTGTCCTGTTGTAGTCGATGCTCTGGCTTTTTCCCCTCTCCACGTTGGCAATGTTTTCTATGTTCGGCTATTTTAATCATGTCCTTTGAAAGTAGCCTTCATAAGTAACTAGGTAAATGTGGCAACTCTGGTGATAGAGCCTTCAAATGGAAATAGACCATACCCACATGCAGTGAGAATTGCATTTTGGTTGTCCCCCTGCACACGCCAAAAATGGTAGAGATGGACAAATGAATTAGATGACTTGAAAAAATTTATTCTTGTGTATATATAATCTTACAACCATGAAAACTTCTATTATGGGTACTTTTTACTGCCTAGATTGGGTTTTCTCATACCGGCTTGCTTGTGAAATCCCTAATATCGTCTTCAGTGGAATTTACTTTGTAGTTTTATGGCCAGATTTCCTCACTTTGGTGTTTGCACGAGAAAGCAACAAGTTCTTCCACATAGAGCAGATGGTTGTAGGAAATGAGCTACCTTCTGAAAACTGTATATGCCTTATGCCTCGGAAAAGATTATTTCCCCATCCTAAGGAAATATGCATTGACCATGACTTTGTGATACTTTTCTTTGCCACTCTTGTCACATTCCAGTCAATGCTGAGAAGGACCTAGGTACTGGGGCCTGAAATTGTCTAGATTTTATTGCTTTTCTTCCTAAAAGCATTTTTCAGTGTTTATAGTGTTTGAAACTGAGACCTAGCAGGAGAAGTACCATTGAGTGACCACATTATGGCAGGATGATGACTCACAACTCATATGAGTATTTTATTAGCTCTCTGTACCTCCTTTAGATTTTTTGGGGGGTGTAGGGTGGGGAGTGTATTTGGCTGTCTATTTTCATATTGAAAATACTCCAAAATGTTTTGAAGTTGTACATTTATGATCAGAACCTATAAATGTGTGAATCAAATTACTGCAAGTTAAAGATTTTAATTCTGAGTCAGGGAGCATGAAAGTTTATGCTAACACAGAGAATAATGGATGATAGATTGTTTCCTTTTTTGCTGTGAGTTCTGTCTCTATTTAGAAATAAGCTCAGCCTTAATGTCCCATTGGGGTTCATGCTCCAGTTGATAGCAGAGAAAAGGATTTGAGAACCAGAGAGAAACATGAGGACACTTAGTGTCAAGAATGAAAGGGAAGCTGCAAGAAGTTTGATAAGAAATTTATAGGTTTGGGGAAATTTTTCAATTTGCTCAGGAACCTCTTTGTTTACCTCATAGAAACTTTGGATAAAAATGATAACCACTATATTTATTCCATAACTTACTATGCCAAAGCTCCTGAGAAAGGATCACAAACATATGCTTATTATCCTCCCAGTTGTACATAATAATGCTTCAAACTAACAAAAGTAGGCTTTTAGCTGCATTTTATCATTGGAGTCCTCTTTTTGTATTTTCCTTAAAAACTTTGAAATTAAATAGGACTGTCTACTGATACTCTCACTGCACCATCATAGGAGGAAACCACGACCGTCATCAAGAACACTTGCTTCTCTCCTCACTGTGTGCGTATACTCGTTTTCTAAATTACTTTTTAGATCCTCTTGCTAACTGCAAGCAGGCTGCAGGCACCGTAGTTTCACCTCCATCCTCCCCTGACTCATCTCCCTGAAGCTGCAGCCCAGTTCCAACCTAATGAAAGGCAAATGGATGCCAAAGACAGTATTTACCCAATTAACATGTTGTTTTTGTTCCGGACCATCCCTCTGAGTCATTTCACTTGTTGTTTTGTATGTTGGTGAGTAGTGGGAGTAGAAGCATTCCAGGAGCCCTCTAACTCCTCGGCAACAACTCACAAAATCACTGGCTAGCAGAGTCTCTCAGGTGAGGGCAGTGTGAGTTGGATGTTGGAGGTATCAACTGAAACCAGTCTGGATACTGTTTAAAATCAGATATACCACCTTCCACATAATTACCGGTGTTTTCAGTTGAGCCATTATCTGCTCACAGCGCCAGGGGGAAGTAAGAGAAGATTTTTGAATGAAAGTGTTTGCTCAGTCGTGTCTGACTTTTTGTGAACCCATGACCGGGCTCCTTTGTCCATGGGACTCTCCAGCAAGAATGCTGGAGTGGGTGGCCATTCCCTTCTCCAGGTATCTTCCCAATCTAAGGATCGAGCCCCGGCCTCCTGCATTGCAGGTGGATTCTTCATCTGAGCCACCAGGGAAGCCCAAATTTTTGAATGGTCAAATGCAAATTTATCATCTGCTTTGGAATAACTGTGTGTGGCTCTGATTTAAATGGATTAAAAAAAACACCCTTGACTCCATTTGAACAACAAAGGGCTAGATTGTGGTTGACTTTTAAGGTCTCTGTAAGGTCTAAAATTCTGGGACTTGATTTTTAAAAAATACTTTGTTAACAGTATGTTACACAAAATACACCTGTGGTGGACAGCTGCCATATCCCATGGCCTTTTGAGTAGCCTTTCTAAAGTTGTGAAATCACAGCATTATGAGTCCCATCTTACCAATGTGGCAGTCAAAAATCAAATTCCCAGCCTCCTTTCCCACTGGGCTGCAGGCATGACTCCGAGGTATGTCTAATCTGACAGATTTTTGCCATACTGAATTGGAGGATTGATACTAGAAAACAAGCACTTCCATTTTGTCAGTGAGTTTAGTAGTAGACAGCTCTGGTTTGAGGTGTCAGCTGTGTAATGTTTAATTCTTGGTACAGAATCGACGTTCATCCTGGAGGCATTGGCAGTTACATGAGTATGAATGGAGGCAGATAGAGTGGCAGCTGTTTTCTCATATGAGCCAGTTCTGGAGCCTGGTTTGGGAATTTTTTTCCCCTGGAACCTTAGTCCTGAGCCCTCTCAACAATCCTGGAAGCTGCCTTAATAAATTTCTTAGATTGAGTGCATTCAAATGTTTCTAGTTAGTGGTCTTAAGAACCCTGATTGAATAAATGTGTTGTCATTTTTCTTTAAGACCACATATCTTATATCTGATAATTTAGTATTGATCATTTTAGTGTGGATGAATTAATGAACAGACTATAAGAGGTGACATAAATATGTATTTGTGAGACCTCTGACTGTAAGCATTACGGAACATATGTTGATAATGCTTTCCAAAACAGTTTTACACCAACACAAAACTGCCTCTATACATGCTTTATTCTCTGTCCCCTCACACCTCAACTCTGTGTAAACATTTCTTTCCACTGAAAATAACACTCATTTTTTGCTACCCAACAAATGGCTGTTTAGTACAGTGTTTTGAATTAGATGTGAATAGGAAGAAAGATGAAGGTGAGCCTAGGTAAAGTGTTGAATTTATGTCTGAATTATCTAGTTTATAGATAACAAGGGTCTGATTCATCATGCTTCCAAATTAAATTGCTCTTCTAAGTCAATATCCCAAATTTCTACCCAAGAGCTTTTTTAACATTGTGAATTCTACGTAATTTCCTTCATGTAAGTGCACCTGAGGGAAGTTGCACTTGAACACTATCAAAGTAAAATGGCAGAATGGAGAATTTGTTTCTCCATCCTTTGTAGTTTTTACTAAGAACACAATCTAATTGACAAGGGTAAATTTATATGACATACATTAATATTGTCATCTAAGGAAGTTTGGAAGAGATGAAATTCTTTTTCACTCTTAAGTCAATTCACTACTAGCATTGAGGCCCCAAACAAGGAAAGAGATGACAAATATGGTTGTCCAGTGTGTTTTGAGCAGTGCATTAGTGACAGCTGTGCTGCGATTAGTTGCTCAGTTGTCTCCGACTCTTTGCAATCCCAGTAGTCCACCAGTCTCCTCTGTCCCATGTCCCATGTCTCCTCTGTCCATGGGATTCTCTAAGCAAGAATACTGGAGTCAGTTGCCATACTCTCCTCAGGAGTTTTCCCAACCCAGAGATCGAACCCAGGTCGATCTGCAACGTGGGAGCATTGCAGGCGGATTCCTGACTGTCTGAGCCACCAGGGAAGCGACTAGATGAAATGAAATAAACATAACTGACAGCAGAGGGTATTACATGTAGTAAGGTGAAGTGTCACTCTGTGTAGGAGTGTGCATTTCTGTTTATATATGTACTATATAAAATGAAATTTTTTCTGTCATTTCTTACTGAAAAAAGTTTAAAAGACCAAAAGCTTACTTTTAGTTAGTTAAGATTATCTACATAGCTCCTTTAAAAGCAAAATTATTAAAATTCTTTGAGTTCAGTTTTGGTTTTCAAAATTGACTGTGGCACAAATGTTCACAACAGAAATTATTACCCTAGGTTCTAGGAATTTCTGCTACAAACTTATTTATTCAGATGATTCAATTACATCGGCAGCGTATAAAAGCTTTTCTGAGACTCAGCCCATTGGGTAGCTCTGTTCAGTCTGGCAGTGAGCACAGTCTCTTCCTCACTGTTTTTTGTGTTTACTGAATTATGTAATTGAAAGAATATGTTCAAAATTAAAAACATTAGTCCTTTAATTCCAAGTCCTTGATTTCCAAGATTTTTTTTTTAAACTATTTAGATTTTGTTTCGTCCAGTTCTAGAAATATAGGACTTTTTAGGTTGGTGGATATGGCTTTCCAACCGTGCCTGACATTGTTGGATGCCGTTGTGCTTTGTGTTACTCTCACTTGAAGCACGAGGACCAGATACAGCTGCCCTTTTTTTTTTTTTTTTTTCTGTTCTCAGATTGTGCATATAAGCCTTCAGCCTGGTTTTAAAAGCCTTTCTGTTTAGGAGATAATAAGAATTGTGACTTCTCCAAAATGACACTGAAATAACATTTTATTTTCTAAGATTTCATTGCCCTTAAAAAGGGAAAAAAAATGAAAATAATAAGGCAATTCACCTTTACCAGAAAAAATTACCTCCCTTTTTTAAAAAAAATTATATAATATACCTTTCTTTTCTACTCTCTTTATTCATATGCATCCTCTTTAGAGAGTTGTTTTTGCCAAGGAGCCCCAAATATGTCATGAAATGATGAATAATCTTAAAGCTCAAAGGCTTTGTAGCAAGAAAGATAAGTCCTTTGAGAGGGATCAGAGAAGGTGATGGATATCAAGCTCTCTTCAGACGGCACTGTTCCATGGCAGGAATCCAGGAGAAAGGTCACCCAGACTTCTGACTTTACTGCTCATTTTTAAGTGCAGTTTTCACACTTTAGTGTTATTCATAGATCATATTAATCTTAAAGATGGCTTTTTAAAATTAACCAGGCTGTGCATCTTACTCCTTTACTCTTTCTTCTGTTTCCTGAATGGAAGCCAATCTTTTAGTAGTTTATAAACTGCAGTGTAACTTGCTAATGTGGTATCTAACAAGCGTCATTATACATAGCCAGTCTTTTAATAGTGTTTATGATTATACATAAAAAATGAAGTATTTAGGAAGATTCTTTCTGGAAAATGTAAGCTTATAAAGTAGATTGATCAGATGATAATTGATGTCTAAAAAAGTTTTAATTTATAAATGGTTAACTACATAGGTTTAATATATTCATAAATGATTGTGTTTATTAATAACACTCAATTATAATGCTAAAGAGCAGGTAAATATAATAAAAGAGCTGAGATCCATGATCAATTAAAGTTGCATAAAGAAATAAACTTCCGTGGTGGCTCAGTCGGCGAAGAGTCCATCAGCAATGCAGGAGATGTGGGTTCAATCCCTGGGTTGGGAAGATCCCCTGGAGAAGGAAATGGCAACCCACTCCAGTATTCTTCCTGGTGAAATCCCATGGACAGAGGAGCCTGGCAGGCCACAGTCCATGGGGTCGCAAGAGTTGGACACTACTTAGTGACTACACCACCAAGGAAATAAACAAGTTGGTTATTTTTGCAGGTTCCATATCTGTGAATTGACCTCCTTGCTAAAATTCATTTGTAATTTTATCAATACTTAGGGTGGTTTCATGTTCATTCTCAGACCTTCACAGATAAACCCGAGCAGCAAAGAGCTGGAGCCGCCCGGTGTGCCAGGGCGTGCCTGGCAGTCCCAAGTGAGGACTGACAGTGGACACTCTGCCTTCTTAGTTCTCGGGCTGAAGCCAGGAGGCCTTGTCGCCACCTCTGTAGTGGCTGGTTTGCTGTTTTAATGGCCCCCAAGGATAGGGCTGAAGGGCTGTCTAGCGTTTCTGAGCTCGGACAGGCTGTGATGTGCCTTATGGAGAAGAGTTGAGGGAATACATGTCTTAGATAAGCTTTATACAGCAGTTGCTTTAAGACATGAGTTATAGTGCTGTTGACCATGAGTTCAAAGTTAATAAATCAGCAATATGTACTCAGTAAGATGTCTTTCAATAGAAACATCCATAAAGCAAGGTCCTGTATTAGCTGTCCAAAATGTTGTGATTGGAAGCTTACAGGAAGCTAAGCCTATTATTTCACCTGGGAGCAGTGATTCAGTATTTGCTAACTCAATGTTTGCAACAACTTTGTAGAACACACCTGCTTCAAACAATGAAAAGTGACTGTACTAAGCAATCTAAATTTGTTGTAGTGAAAATTTATGGAAAACTGGTTTGAAATGAAAGAATCACTTTTAAGGGAATGCATTTCTACACAGAACAAACAGCATAGTTATTTGAAAAGTATTTTTTTCCACTTGCTTGAGTTTCAAAGACAGCATCTTTTGGCAATTAATAATTTAAGGAAAATAAGGGAAAGTTTCCAGGTGACAATCTGCTGCCTTATTCATGGGTAGAAATAAGCCTATTATTTTAAAACGTTTAAAAAATAAATTTCCTTAGAAAAGCTTAAATCTTCCTTTCTGTAATCAGTGTTATGGGAAGTATTTCTTAAAGTTAGATGCTGGTAGATTGTTCTAGCTGAAGGAAACAGCTCCCCATCTATCCACATGTCTGAGGTTGATATTTCTCCTGGCAATCTTGATTCCAGCTTGTAACTCATCCAGCCCAGTATTTCACATGACATGCTCTGAGCATAAGTTAAATAAACAAGGTGACAATAAACAGCCTTGTCATACTCCTTTCTCAATCCTGAACCAGTCAGTTGTTCCATACAGGGTTCTAACGGTTGCTTCTTGACCTGCATACATGTTTCTCAGAAGATAGGTAAGATGGTCTGGTTTTCCCATCTCTTTAAGAGCTTTCCACATTTTGTTGTGATCCACACAGTCAGAGGCTTTAGTATGTCAGTAAAACAGAGGTATATGTTTTTCTGGAATTCCTTGCTTTCTCTTTGATCTAGCGAATGTTGGCAACTTCATACTGTACACCAATTAAAGCATTACATGTCTGTCTGTAATATCAAAGATTCACTTAACTAATCAGTGAGGGAACTAGCAGGATGCCAAAGATAGTTCAAAAACATGTAGAAATAACAAAAAATATAGTCATGGAAAGAAAGAATTCTGGAATGAGACCGCTGCAGTACTAAAATGATTATTGCTCTACAGGCAATAAAACTATAACCTTTGTGAATCCATTTACATTAATATATCACAACACTCATTTGCATTGCCATCAGATAAGAGTCATTCCTACTGACATCCATTTTGTACACGTGAAATACCCTAACCCACAGAGTGTCAAATTTTCAGTACAGTAGTAAATATTTTAGACTTTGTAAGTTCTCTTTGTAAGAGAACGTGTAAGTTCTCTGTCCCATATCATCTGGTTTTTGTTTTGTTTTTACAGTCACTTAAAAATGTAAAAATTGTTTTTATCTCGTGGGCTGTACAAAAACAAGCTGCTGTCCTGTCATTTGCCCCATATGCTAGAGTTTACAGGCTCTTGATTAAGGCCTTAAAAATTCTAAATAATAAAACAGAACAAAGATATCGGTACTGTCTTAGAGAATTAGATAATCCTTGGGTGAGCCAGTTGGACAATGTCCTGTTATATTCAAGGGGCATGGATTTGTCCTTTTGTCTATTTGGAGTATATATATTTTTGTAACAGATGTCTGATGCTATGAAAATATTTCTTAGGGCACATGAATCTAGTCATGTGAGGGGATCACTTCAGCGGAAAAGACAATGTTAGTCAAGTGACCACGTGATCAAAGATATCATTGCAAGTGTGACCAGTCCTATGAAGGAGAGATGGGCAGTGCTCTGAGTGCTTCCTTGGGAGCCAGAGGGGACTTTCCTGATAAAGTAATGCTTAAAATACATTGTGAAGGATAGATAAGGATTAATAACCTGGAGAGGAAGAAAGAGAATGCCAAGCTTCAGAGTTCACAGTGAAACTGTGACTTGTTACAGGAGGAAACTGAGATGAGTCTGAGCTGAAAGAGGACCTCTGTCCCTGGAGGGAAAAAATGAGAGAAGTTGAAGAGGGAGAGGCTTCTGGGTGGGTGACCAGGCTAACCTCTTTTCCAGGGCCGTCCTGGTTTACTGATGTGACAATTAATCACCCTCTTTCACTCTCAAAGTGTCCCAGTTTGGATGATAAATTATATGATAAATGGGTCATGTCAAGGAGTTTGCTCCTTAACATCAAATCAAATGGCTGCATAGCCATTGAAGAATTTTAAGTTGGGCAAAGATGATATAATCAGATTTGCATTTTGAAATAATGGCTGCTTTGTGGATATGGATTTGGTAAGTCACGGGGGATGTTAAATTGATGTTTACTAGGAAATGTGTCTTTCAGGTTAAATAACTTGTTTTCTCAATAGCAAGGTAATTCAGGGAAAAAGAAAAATCAGGGAGATATGTTTGATGAAATCAATTGATCACTGGATAAAAAACTGTTGTTCTAGTAGCCTGGTATAGATGGAGACATTCTATAGGGCACTTGGTTAGAGCCCTTGGCCTGTTTAGATGTGTTGCCACGTAGCAACATGTTGATATGCTGCCATAGGTGTGGGCAATGAGGTGACCATAAAATGAAACTATTGGGATATGCTTTAGTTGTGACTCTGGTCGTCTAGAATTAGAGTCACAAAATCAGCAAGACAGTTTTGTCCCAAAGACTGAAACGTGTACGAGGTTCAGACCACCGCTGACTTTGTTGCCAGTTACATCCCCAGCGTGCAGTTTCAGGAGAGTGGGCTGAACAGCTGAAGGAATGAACTCCTCCCCTCTACAAAGAACTTTGTTTCCTAAAAATCTTAGCTACAACCTTTATAAAACTTCTTAAACATTTATCCCATTGGCTTAGAGTTTCTGAATAAAGACTATGGTCAAGATTATAGAGGTAAAAATATTTAATAAATCTGGAAATGTATTGATATTTCAAATATATATATATTTATATATTTTTGCTCAGGATTAAAGGTCAGTGTGACAACATTTTGCTTAGGAGAAGAGATGGCAGAACCAGTTTCTGTTAAAAAGTAAAAAATAATGCCATGTAGTTTTCATTGAGAACAGATTAAAGCTGTATCTTCAAATTGCCAGCTTTAACACCTTTTGTTGGCTTTCCTTTTCCCTTTATTGATAAAATAACAAATCTGTGTCATAATCTTTGGCAGGTGGTCTCTGAATGCTCATTTCTTGTGCTCACTGCGGTCTGGCTTTCTTCTGAGTGTGTTGTGTGCTGGAAAGTGTCGGCTGTTTTCTGTGTCCACCACGTACCTGTGAACCTGGGAGTTCATAGGTGTTTTCTTGCTCTTCACTGCTTTTGCAAAACCACTGTTAATGCCTCCTCCGCTCCAGCACCCCATCATTGAACATGTTTTCTCGGATTACAACATCTTATGCTTCTCAATGCCACGGTTTCCTGCCATTGTCTTGGTTCCCCTCCCACCCCCATTTATTGTATCATATGTGTTTGTGTGTGCTCAGTCGTGTATGACTCTTTGCAGCCCCATGGACTATAGCCCACCAGGCTCCTCTGTCCATGGGATTTTCCAGGCAAGAATACTGGAGTGGGTTGCCATT
Source organism: Bison bison bison (assembly GCF_000754665.1). NCBI lineage: Eukaryota > Metazoa > Chordata > Mammalia > Artiodactyla > Bovidae > Bison > Bison bison. Next base: position 3,406,567 of record NW_011494961.1, read on the forward strand.
TCCTTCTCCAGGGAATTGTATCATATAGAAGCTGACTTACTATGGTCTCTCATTCCCCACTGCTAACCATCCTTGTTGGCAGCTTTAATTAGTCATGGAGATTGTGCCACACTCTAGCTCCTCACAAGCTGTCTTCTCCTTTTCAACATTTTTTTCCTTCCACTCAGGAATCAGCAGACTGTTTCCTCTAAGGGGCGAAATAGACATATTTCATTTTCATCGCTATAGGGTCTTTGTTGCAACTACTAAATATCGCAGTCCTAGCTTGAAAACACAATTGATAATATATAAACAAATGTGTTCCAATGAAACTTTATTTACAAAAAACAGGTGAAAGGCTGAGTCGGGACTTGAAAGAAACGAGATAGTGAGCCACAGCTGGGGAGAAAGAGTTCCAGGCCGAGGAAACGGCAACTGCAAAGACTAAGGCGGGACTTTGCCCTGAATTCTTTCTCCAAAAGCAGCAAAGAGGCCACTGTGGAGGGAGTGCCATGAGCCAGGGGAGGGGTGGTGGTGCAGATGCCAGACAGATCAGTGTGGGGATGGAGCTGGACTTTGGGGGACCTTATAGGCTGTAGGATTTTGGCTTTTATACAGAGGCAGTTGGAGAGCCATTGGAAGAATCTGAGTGGGGGGCAGTTAATCAGATTTAAGCCTTAATAGGTTTATTCTGTGCACACCAGGACCCAGAGATCCCACACTGTGTTTGAGTGTCTCCTGTGGAGGTCTGGGTCAGCAGTGGACTGCCACAGGGGCAGGGGCTCTGGGTGCAGTAGACCTGGGTATGGCATAAGCCCTCTTGGAGGAGGTCGCCATTAACCCCACCATAGAAGCACCAGAACTTACACAGGATTGTGGAAACAGACTCTTGGAGGGCACAAACAGAAGGAGCAGTGACCCCACAAGACACTGACCCAGACTCTCCCATGAGTGGCCAGGAGTCTCCGGCAGAGGTGTGGGTTGGGGCTGGCCTGCTGCAGGGTTGGGGACACTGAGTATAGTAGTGCATGCATGGGCCCTTAGAAAGAGGTCGCCATTATCTTCCTTACCTCCACCAGAGTTTGGGCCCAGGTCAAAATACAGGAAAGGAACACAGCCCCACCCATCACCTGAAAATTGGATTAAAGATTTACTGAGCATGGCCCCGCCCATCAGAAGAAGACCCAGGTTCCCCCTCAGTCTAACTCACTGAAATTATGAGCCATGCCATGTAGGGCCACCCAGGACAGATGGGTTGTGGTGGAGAGTTCTCACAAAATGTGGTCCACTGGAGAAGGGAGTGGCAAACCACTTCAGTATTCTTGCCTTGAGAATGCCATGAACAGTATGAAAAGGCAAAAAGATAGTATACTGAAAGATGAACTCCCTCAGTCAGTGGGTGCCCAATATGCTACTGGAAATCAATGGAGAAATAACTCCAGAAAGAATGAAGGGATGCAGCCAAAGCAAAAACAGAGTCATCCTAAAGGAAATCAGTCCGAATATTCATTGGAAGAACTAATGGTGAACCTGAAACTCCAATACTTTGGGCACCTGATGCGAAGAACTGACTCATTTGAAGAGACCCTGATGCTGGGAAAGATCGGCAGTGGGAAGAGAAGGGGATGACAGAGAAAGAGATGGTTGAATGGCATCACCGACTCAATGGACATGATTTGAGTGAACTTCGGGAGCTGGTCATGGACAGGGAGGCCTGGTGTGCTGCAGTCCATGGGGTCACAAAGAGTCGGACACGACTGAGCCACTGAAC
>NW_011494961.1:3408416-3409168 GCF_000754665.1 Bison bison bison
ACATATCTTTTGAAGGATTTGCTTTCAGATTGGATTTTGGACCTCAGAGAAATGAGTCAAAAATACATTGTAACAGATGGAAGACACTGAATAGAGCAGGATTTAGGGAAAAGATCATGTGTAAGTTCCTTGAGCTTGTTTGATATGAGATGTGTATGAGGCAGGCAAATGCACCAGATGTTTGCAATGTCTGACACTTGTTATAACTTCCTTAATTGCATGATAAATGGGCAATTATTTAAAGAAAAAGTTATTGACCTAGGTGAACTAGCTGTTCCATCGAATGCTTAACCAAAAATATATTAACAGGTACCTGGTGCTTTGGAGAAGGGCATGGCAACCCACTCCAGTGTTCTTGCCTGTAGAATTCCATAAACAGAGGGAGGAGTCTGGCAGGCTACATTCCATGGGGTTGCAAAGAGGCGGACACAACTGAGCAACTAAACACTTCACACTTTCACCTGATGCTTACTGGCACTGACTAGTATACCAGTGCCTGTGGCTATATATATGAATATCCCTTATTATTACTATGATATCTAACTCTTGAGTAAATTCATAAATAATTTTCATGTTTTCCCTCACTTTTGAACCTAAAATTAGAGAATGTTCTTTTTCATGTGCTTTGTGTTTTGTGTATATTATCCAGAGGAGATAGACTGATATCTTTAAGTACTTTCAGCATAAAAGTAGTTACATAAAAATATTGAAATACCATAATATGGATACAGTTTTACATTGCACTTTTTTAT
>NW_011494961.1:3409268-3410078 GCF_000754665.1 Bison bison bison
AGAGACAGCTTCAGTTCAGTTCAGTCACTCAGTCATGTCCGACTCGTTGAGACCCCATGGACTGCAGCACACCAAGCCTCCTTGTCCATCACCAACTCCAAGAGTTTACTCAAACTCATGTCCATTGAGTTGGTGATACCATCCAAGTATCTCATCCTCTGTCCCCTTCTCCTCCCACCTTCAATCTTTCCCAGCATCAGGGTCTTTTCAAATGAGTCATTTCTTCTCATCATGTGCCCAAAGTATTGGAGCTTCAGCTTCAGCATCAGTCCTTCCAATGAACATTCAGGACTGATTACCTTTAGGATGGACTGGTTGGATCTCCTTGCAGTCCAAGGGACTCTCAAGGACTCTCTCCAACACCACAGTTCAAAACCATTATTTCTTCAGCACTCAGCTATCTTTATAATCCAACTTTCACATCCATACATGACTACTGGAAAAATCATAGCCTTGACTAGACCTTGACTAGACGGACCATTTCCTGCTTATGGAGTGAATAAAATTTGGAAAAATACTTTATTCAAGAAATGCATTTCAGAAAGGGGTTTGAAAGATGAGAGCATTTGGGCTGGTGAATCTCTAGGGAAAAGTCGGTTGCAAGTATTAAGATAATATGGTATTAAGTTGCAAAGAGAGGATGACTTACAATAAAGTTTTCCATTTATTCTGTTCTCCAAGGGATATTATCAGAAAAGCAATGCATCTGCTCAGGACATTTTTTAAAAGGACTTAATTTTAATTGGTTGCAAGAAATGTTTTAAGTTTTTCTCTCTGGTTATTTATTAAAATAGATCCAAAATAAAATGT
>NW_011494961.1:3410303-3426490 GCF_000754665.1 Bison bison bison
GATACTCTGCCTCCTGATCCTCTTTCCCACTGCACCCCACCCCTCCAGGTCGTCACGGAGCACTGAGCTGAGCCCCCTGCGCTCTATAGCTGCTTCCTGCTAGCCATCTGTTTCACGCATGGTAGTGTGTATATATACGTGTGTGTGTGTGTAGATACTCTGCCTCCTGATCCTCTTTCCCACTGCACCCCTGCCCCACCCCTCCAGGTCGTCACGGAGCACTGAGCTGAGCCCCCTGCGCTCTATAGCTGCTTCCTGCTAGCCATCTGTTTCACGCATGGTAGTGTGTGTATGTCAGTGGTACTTGCAGTTCCTTCACATTGGATCCTCTTATAGGCTCATGTGCGTGTGTGTGCTCAGTCAGTGTCATGTCTGACTCTTTGTGACCCCAAGGACTGTCGCCCACCAGGCTCCTCTGTCCATGGGGTTTTCCAGGCAAGAAGGCTGGAGTGGGTTGCCATTTCCTCCTCCAGGGGATCTTCCTGACCCAGGGATCAAACCCATGCCTCCTTTATCTCCTGCATTGGCAGGCGGAAGCCCAATAGGATCATATAACCCAGTACTAATCAAGCATTTTTCTGTGATCTATAGTTATTTTTTTTAAGTATATAAAAATATATATATAACTCAAGCACAAGTTTCCTAAAGCTTAAGTGGTTACCTTTAAATGTGAAACACACTTCAGTATATTTTATTCTTATTTTAAATACTGCCTTGATCTGAACTTTTGAAAAAAAAAGAGTGGGTGGATCTTTATCTGGTCTATTCTTTGGCATGATGCAGAATCCTTCGAGTGTGATATCCCTAGTTTATCATAAATAGCATAGCTTTTGTTTAATCTTAAATGTAGCTTAGTACTGTAATACTTTAAGACATTTAATGTGTCGGTGTCTTGCTGATGAAATATAGAGCCCCGTGAGCAGCCTGGTGGGCAGTGATCAGCAATTGGGCTTCTCTTTTTGACCCAGATTATAGCAGGCTGAGAGGTAGAACAGTACTGGGCTCTGCAGTGGGAACTATAGCAGTGCTCTTCAGGTACTTAGGACAGAGGGATTATGCATGGCCAATTTTTGTCTTCTTCACCAGACATTCTTACCCATTTAATACATAGCAGATAGGTGTGCACATTTTGTACAAATCCATCAGAAATACAGTATTAACTCAAGCCTCTGTTAACACCTTATAATTGAAGTGCAATATGAAAGTGCACTATCTTGAGATTTCTTTAATATGCAAGTCATCTCATGACAATAGCTTTTCTTCTTTTCTTTTTAATATTCCTATTACTTGAAGAGATACATGAATGATCTCTGATTAGCTTTGCATAAGTATTAGAAGGTGGAATAGCAGAAAAATAAGGCAAGAAGAGAGAAAATGAAGAAAGTTGGAATCACTTATTTAGATATATAAACCAATAATATTGATGCAGAATTGAAAGAGGGAAGATTTTTTTAAATACCAGAAACATGAATTGATGACTGACTATTCCAAGAAGTGACTATGTACAACCAGATAATCTCAAGTTATTCTTCAAAAAAAACGAAGAATATTTCCAGATATCACTCAGTTTAACAGTGTCTGTAACTTCTCACATATATATTTGTATTTTAAAAATGAGCATGAACTGATATTAAAAGAACTATCCATTTGTCTATTTCATTAAACATCTCTGAAATTCTGTTCTTTCATGCAAAAGAATTCTTCGCTCTGTTATTTTGATGTCATGTGATCAGTGTAGCTGGTGACCATATAGTTTGTGGTTATTGGTCATTTCTCCTCACTTTTACCATCTTCCCAGACTGTAATTCTTTGACCAGCCTGAAGCTCCTTTGCATAATGTGAGCTTGTAACTTGATCTGAACTCTTAGAAGACACTGTGATTTCCTCTAGTCAGCCCTGGATGTTACTAACCTGATCCTATAGATATTGAAGCTAATCTAAAGTCAAGTTTAGATTAGCTTCAGGAAATCAGATGGGAATTTGAGAATAAGGATGGAGATCATGGTCAACAGAGTTGATATGCTCTGACTTTCAAGGATTGATCTTGTGTTCCAATGGGTTTTTGTGTGTACAAATAGAATAGTTTTAAAATTAACATGGATGGCATTCCCCATTGAATTTTCATATAATAATTATATCTACTTTTCTCAATAAGTCCTTTATTGTAGTTCCTTTGTCTTAAGTATTAGTGATGAATTGCTTTTAAATACAATATAAGTTAATTGTTGTTGTTTAGTCCCTAAGACATGTCCAACTCTTTTGCGACCCTGTAAACTATAGCCTGCAAGGCTCCTCTGTCCATGGGATTTCCCAGGCAAGAATACTGGGGTGGGTTGCCATTTCCTTCTCCAGGGGATCTTCCTGACAAAGGGATCAAACCCACATCTCCTGCATTAACAGGCAGATTCTTTACCACTGAAGCACCAACGAAGCCCTAAATGTTAATTAATGCTAAGTTTACAAAGATTTTCTTGTCACTTCAGAAAAAAACTTGAAGTTTTATTAAAATAAATTCTGAGAGACTTCCCCTGGCAGTCCAGTGGTTAAGATTCTGTGCTTCTAATGTAGCGGGTACTGGTTTGATCCCTGGACAGGGAACTAAGATCCTGCAGGTTACACAGTAAGCAGCCAAAAAAATTTTTTTTAATTTCTGGTTTTAAAGTTATTTTACTTTTGAGTACTGAATAGTGGCTTATTTTGCATTTATTAATGAGGCATATTGCTCAGAATATTGTCAAAATACATAACTCAAGCAACTTTAGAAATTTATGTGTCCAATATCTAAAATTAGAATAAACTATAGTTTGTGTCTGATCAGTTTGTTTGCCTTTGACAGCTAAATCAAATCTCCAAATGTTTTATACCCAAATTTTAAAAGTTTCTTGTTAAGACAAGTGGAAAAAAATCAATTTATGAATGGTATATGACTATTGACTTTGACAATAATAACAAAAGAAATATCTATATATCTTTATGTGCTTTCCCTTTTTATTTAATTTAAAATAAAATAAACTATATATACATGGATTCATATTTCAAAGAAATAGAGGGCATGTATTTTTCAAATCCATACAACCTAAATTAATATTTTTATCCTGAGGCAGTTTTTAAAATAATGCTGTTTTCACAAGTGCTGGGGAAGATGCAGAGTAATTGGATCACTTATACATTGTTGGTGGGAATGTAAAAGGGTCCAGCACTCTGGGAAACTGTTTGGTAGTTTCTTCAGAAATCAAACATGCAACTGTCATATAAGCCAACTATTAAAATTATAATCCTGGGCATTTATCCCATAGAACTGAAGACTTAGGGTCACACAAAACATACACACAAAATTTCACAACAGTTATTGACAGAAAAAACAAAACTTAAGAGGGAAAAAAAAAAGCCCAGATGTCCTTCTATGGTTGACTAACTATGGCACATCCATATAATGAGCAGTAAAAAGGGATGAGCTGTGGATGGACACAGCAACCAGAAAGTGAAAGCGGCTCAGTCATGTCCGACTCTTTCTGACCCCGTGGGCTATACAGTCCATGGAGTTCTCCAGGCCAGAATACTGGAGTAGGTAGCCTTTCCCTTCTCCAGGGGATCTTCGCAACCCAGAGATCAAACCCACGTCTCCCGCATTGCACGCGCATTCATTACCAGCTGAGCCACAAGGGAAGCTCAAGAATACTGGAGTGGGTAGCCTATCCCTTCTCCAGCGGATCTTCCAGAAACAAGAATTGAACCAGGGGACAACAACCAGAGAATTATGCTAAATGAAAATGAGAGTCCCATAAAATTACATACATTATTTCACTTTTATTTCATTCCTGAAATGATTAAACAGTACAAATGGGAAAGAGATTAGTAATTGGCTGGGATTAGGAGGGCCTGAAGAGAGCAACAGGAGGGATCCTTAGAGTTGTTTCTGTATCCTGATTGGATCCATGTCAACATCCTGGCTGTGATGTCGTACTGCTGCTAAGTCACTTCAGTCGTGTCTGACTCTGTGCGACCCCATAGACGGCAGCCCACCAGGCTGCCCCGTCCCTGGGAATCTCCAGGCAAGAACACTGGAGTGGGTTGCCATTTCCTTCTCCAATGCATGAAAGTGAAAGGTGAAAGAGAAATCACCCAGTCGCGTCCGACTCCCAGCGATCCCATGGACTGCAGCCCACCTGGCTCCTCCATCCATGGGATTTTCCAGGCAAGAGTACTGGAGTGGGGTGCCATTGCCTTCTCCGGTTATGTTGTACTATAGTTTTGCAAAACATTACCTTTGGTACATAGGAACGAAAGCTAACATAATTTACATAGCAAATTGTCTAAAAGTAAAATTTAATTACAAAATTTTAAAATGGTGTTTTATTAAATGTATTACTCATGTTATAAGAAAGATTAAGAAAAACAAAGCATTTATGCAGATTTGCCTTCAGTTTTCTAGAAATGTTGCTTTTATTTTGCATTTGGTTTTGGGTGGTTCTTTGTTTTGTATTTATGAAGTTGGCTGTCTAGAAATGACAAGCTTTGTCACAAGAGCCAAGAGTAATGGTTGAGCTGAAATTTCTATCTAGAGTAGTGCCATTTGACTGTTATAATTCTGAGACTAATAAATATGTTTTTAAATTAACAAATGAACTAAATATTGGCATTCCTGTTTTTGAGAGGGGCTTCCCTGTTAGCTCAGTTGGTTAAGAATCCTCCTGCAATGCAGGAGACCTGGGTTTGATCCCTGGTTTTGGAAGATCCCCTGGAGAATGAAAAGGCTACCCACTCCAGTATTCTGGCCTGGATAATTCCATGGACTATACAATTGGACAGAGTCACAGAGTTGGACACGGCTGAGCAACTTTGACTTCAAACTTTTACTTTTTTGAGAAGACTTGGTGTCTTGCATGACCGAACTTAGCTAATGCTTGCTCTGGTCATGAAATATATGTAATTAACTGGCAGTGAGACTATAAAAAGTACCTGACTTACAAGCTGTCATTTTTGTACCCCAGTATGTGAGACAAATCTACAACCTCAATCCTCGCAACAGAGAAAACTAAAAATGCAGAGCTCCCCTCATTTATAACCAGGACTGTTGCTCAGAACTCACAAACAGGGACTATGAGGATGCAATACAGTCTGTTCTGTATGAGTGACTCTTTTAGTAGTATGATAACTTTGCCCTACTGTGTTTAGTTTTAGGGATTTATAATATCATTCAAGAGAGAGAGGAAAAGTATTAGGGTTTGGGTCAGCTAAATTTGGAAACATTTTAGCCTCAGAAGCTCCTTTTCCACCCTTATAGGTCTCCTACTTAATGCCTTAGAATTTAACTGTCTATCCTGGATAACTATTACACTTGCTTCTACCTTTGAGCAAACTTCCCAAAGGTCCCCAGGTGGCTCAGTGGTAAAGAATGCACCTGCCAGCGCAGGAGGCACAGGTTCAGTCCCTGGCTCGGGAGGATCCCCTGGAGAAGGAAATGACAGCCCACTCCAGTGTTCTTGCCCGGACTAAATGCACACACACACTCTCTCTGTCAAGGAAAAAGGACTGCTGAAAGAATGATGATAACCTTTTTTCTCAAGTGCTTTTCTCACTAACTTCTTTAAAATGTCTTTCTAAAGGCATCTTACGGCTGACTGTAACTAGGTTAGCTGTGTGCACCCGTACGGGCTGGTTGTGGTGATAGCATAGAGCAGTCATAGCAAGAACCGGGGCAGCCTGCCTCCTTGTGCGGCAGCTGCGGCGCTCTCACGGCTGGCTCTGCAGTCTGGGTTGCCAGCTGTGGTGAACAGAGCATCCCATAATTCCTCTGGTGTGAAAAGGAATTGGGTTATTTATGTAAGCTTTTGTAAAAGTAAATACGATTTTCAACCCATAAGCAACTATTAAACAGGAAAAAAGGATAAAAGAATGGATACTTTTGACCGACAGAGAAGGCTTGAGAGAAAGAGAGATGTCTGACTATGCAAAACACCATCTCCAGGCTCTCAAACATATCAATAACAGGAGACTAATAGTTGAAGAGCTAGAAGTTTTAAACGGAAGCAAACCCTTCCTCAGAGCAATTGTACACGTATGGCACATCCATGTGAAGACTGTATGACATAGTTTTGTTAATAAATGAAAATTGTAATTTCATTTAGTTATGTGTTTTTAGTTGTTTATTTTTAAAAGGCAGTGGAAGGAAGGAAGGAAAATCATGGGGAAGGTATAAAGAAAATGTGTATTTATCCCATGTGAAGATAATGCTAATTTTTTTTCCTGCTGTATCAATAGCAGAATTCATTCACAATTAATCTCACCTGGTCAAATGGCTGGTTAGAAATAGTAGAGATCATTTTAGAGTTGTGTAATGCAAAATGATTGAACTTCATCACATGGTTTATTTTTAACCATTATCATATGCTTCCTGACAAAATGCTTTGGTGAAACTTGTTTTGACCCCACATAATGTAAGTTTGATGATCAGGCTTGAGCAACTCTTGACTTGTTCAAAAAGTGATTCATTTCCAAATGATAATTATATCCAGGTATTGTATTAATATGGTAGTGGTAATCTAAGAAATTTTATTCCAGATATAACCAGAAATTAGTACTGCTTCTCCACTTGTACCTGAAATTTCTACCTCTGTAGCCATACCATTATTTCAATGTACACGTGGAACTCTGCTCAATGTTATATGACAGCCTGAATGGGAGGGAATTTGGGGGAGAATGGATACATGTATGTGTATGGCTGACTCCCTTTGCTGTTTACCTGAAACTCTCACAACATTGTTAAAACTGGGCATACCCCAATACAAAATAAAAAAGTTTTTAAAAATTAAATATAAAAAGCCCACAGATTGTGTTATAGCCACTCAATGAGGTATCTGTGCAACTATGTCATATAAGAAAATCAGTGAGTTATCACCCATGGTGTGGCTTTCCTTACTGTGCTGAATGACTATGAGCAGAAGACTCATCATTGAGCCGAACTTTTGATTTTCTTTGGCAGAATAAACTTAAGCAAAGGTAGCAGGAAAATTAAAAACAAATGCCTGAGATGTAAGCACACAGCAGTCTTCATCTTTGTCACTCCAAATTTATGGATGAAGCTTGTGATTTCTGATATTGCCAAATTGAAAGATACTTGTCACACAATTAAAGTTACAAGAGAATTGCACATTACTCATTTTGTTTCAGACATATATAGGTATACTGAGCTTTGATGATTTTGTTTTAGATATTTATAGGTATACTGAGCTTTGATGAAAATGTTTATCCAAAAAGAGGGAAGAATGCCTAACATGTGACATAGTAAATGCTCAAAACTGATTTTATGAAAGACCATCTACTATTTGCCAAGTCTGTGTGGGATGCAAAGACTTCTAAAATATGGTTCCTGTTTGGTAGTGTTGTTGAGAAAGAAATTCTGCGTACTAAAGAAAGGACAGATATTCGAGTTTGTTAATAAAAATAAAATAGGCTGCATCCTTAAATTCGAAGGTGACACTATGAGAAACAAGGTAAGAGGGACGCTTCAGCATGTTTACATTCCATGTGCTCAAGAGACAAGCAGGGGAGCTGAGCTGCGCTGAAGCGGCTACACGCCCAGGTGCCTGTCATATGGGCCCCCTCCTCACGTTCGTGATAATAGAAAATCCACGTTTTACAAATGATAACCCAGAATTATGGGGGAATAAATGCCTCTCTTTCTCTACTTTGGAGAAGTTTCTGGAGAGGAATTCAGAATAGACTTTAATAGTGGGCCAAGGATGATATCTTAAGGGGATGAAATTGGATTATAAAGAATGGACATTCTACTAAGCCTGTGGGCTTGGGAGTTTCATGAGTACCACAGACTCCCTTTGTGGATTACTATAGCTTGTGTGACAGTGTGTGTCCTAGTGAAACCACATTTTCCATATGGTGGTCATCACTGCACCAGGATCATACTAAGGACAAGTCACAGTATTAATAGATGTCATGATTCTTTTGTGGTGACTTTTGAAAAGCATTGTGTCCTATGAGTTGGTTGCTTTTCCTGGCCTCTGTTGCTCCCAGTGAAAGCCAAGCTACCCTAAGTGATTATATAAATAGGAAGAATTTACCATCTATGGGGGTGGGTTGGGGGAGTCAGGGGGCTTATTTGAAATAAATAGAAGGAAGAACAGTACGGGAGTTTTACATGTGTGGTTATCTTATAGTAAATGATGAGCACATTTAAATTCAAAAGAGAGAAACTTTGGTTTCTCTCTGTTTAGCTCTCTGAAAACTTTAAAGTATTAATTTGAGGAACTAGTAGATTATCTTATTAAAAGTTCTAGCTGTACATTTTTAAAACTTTAAACTTTTCCTTTCGTATTAGAGTCTAGGCGGTTACCAACGTTGTGGCAGTTTCAGGTGAACAGCGAAGGGACTCGGCCATACATGTACATGCATCCATTCTCCCCCATCTAGCTTTACATTTTTGACTGATGACTTGTTAAATGGATTTTGGTGACTTGACTTTAGAAGTAGCGTAATAAAAAAAAACTGTTTTGACAGGTTAGCTGGGGAGTGCTATATAGAAATTCCCCAGAAAAAAAGGGTGAGCAGAGGCAAGGAGACCACTTGCTAGTCTCCTGAAGACCTGAACTAGGATGATAGCAAAGGGAATGGCAAGGGAGAGGCTCTCAGAGGTCGAATGGCCCAAAGCCTGGTAACTTTGAACATACGGAGATATAGCAATTATTAATGTTTAATTTTCACATGGCAGTATGCAAATTATTTTACCTTTATTTAATATTCTCAACCTTTCTGTAAAGTGTAGGTATTGTTATCTTTGCAAGTTAATTAATTTGCTTAAGATCACACAGTTAATAATTATCAGAATCAGAACTTAAACCTAGGATCTGTGTGAACCCAAGCCCTGCTAATAAAGGATTCTGACTCATCAGAGGCTAAAATAGTGTTGCTCACGTTTTAATGTAGGAGACAGATGCCTATTCAATGCCTGGCTTAAAGTTGATTGTTGGCATACATATAACACAAACTGTCTTCTCTTTTTCCTTTTTTCTTCCGTTTTAGTGCGACTTCATGACAGCATATCAGAAGAGGGCTTCCATTACTTGGTGTTTGATTTGTAAGTACAGCATACTTTGTGTTTGGTGTGTTTTTTGCTATTTATTTGAAGATTTTGAGTTAAAGATCATTTTTTCTCCAAGTAGGAGTCCAAATTAATGACCTGATAATATTTTCAAATGTAATTCTTTTGAAAAAAGGTGAATACTCAGCATCGTTTATTTAAAATTTAAGTTAATCTTCCTAAGGGAAATAGTTAAGAGGGTTTCCTTTGGGATTGTTCATTGTGATCTCATAAGTAGTTCTCAGTTTACAATGTACAATGTAAACTGAGTGAACAATGATGCACCTCAGTGTACATAAGTATAATTTTCCATTGAATTTGTAAAAGTATTTGTAACTATCTTACATAAAAAGAAGACTCAAGAACCCTTGAGGTGTGTTATTTCAGGGGTTCTACAACATCATCAAACTCCCATCTTTTACCCCAGCTCACTGTCTTTGTTCTCAGACTGGCATGGTTCAACTTACTACATGCAGACATGGTAACCTAAACTGGAAGATATTGTACCGTATTTTTTTTTAAGAATGAACAATTCATCTAGTAAACCTTCCATTTTTCACCTCATGGGCCAGGACTAGGTCACATGCCTGCCCCTCACCAGTCACTGGCAAGAAGAATGGAAACACCAAAATTTACTTACACTAAGAATTAGAGACCAAGGTTCTATTAATAAGAATAAAGGGAAAACCATGCTCTTGGGGAGCACTCCATAGCATCCTACCTGGCTGAATGGGATATAGTGAGACAGGCCACACACAATACTTCTTGGGGTTAAATAAGAATATACTTTCTGAAAATCAAATTGATACTCCAAATCAAAAATGTCCGTATTGTATAACTTAGTAATTTTGGTTCTTGGAACAATGTCCATGGAAACTTGTTACTCTAAATTCAGATAAAGCTTGAAAGATGTTTATTGCATTGTTCTTTATAGGAGGCTGGGAAGAGGGGGAAGAAAACCAACTTAAGGATCCAATAATGGAGAATCAGTTTTCTTAATTATAGTGCATTCATATGATGAACTACTCTCGAGCATTTATTGGGATATTTGGGGAATAGATAAGAAAAAAATATCATTTCATCTAAAATGTGTCTAATGACAGGTTAATACTAGGTTTGGTTAGTTCAGTCCTCCAATGATGTCTTTAAGAAACCAAGTTCATTCCATCTTTCAGTCTGTTCCTTGTAGTTTGTGGGTTTATCCTCACTCTCAGATACCTCTTACATTCTCACATTTGGTGCCTCATTTCAGCTACCATGGTGACTTGCGAAGGCAGGGGAAAAAAGGGAATATTAATCCCATTCATATATTTTTATTTATAGGGAAAACCTTTCCCAGCAGTCCCTCAGAAGATATCTGATAGTGCATTATTGTTTAGAATTGCTTCTGATGCACATATCTGAACCAAGTAGTATTAAAGGGGATAGAATAATAGCAATTGGCATTGACCAACCATAAGTTCAGTCCATAGCAGGAAGGGAAGTCTTGCTTATTGGGGATAGGAACCCAGACATGTCTGCTGTTACTATGAAATGTGTTGCAATTATTCTTCAATGTTTAAAGTTTAAGAGGAGAGTTATCAACAATTCTCATCAAAATCCTTTTCCAGTAAGTGAGATTAATAAACTAGTTAAACACAGTCCAGTAAGTAGCATCAAGCTTTAGAGACAATTGGAAAACAATAGTTAAAAGTATAGATGTTCAGTGAGTAAAAAGAGATTATAACAGATATAAATAATCCTCTATTTGTGGTGGTATTCTAGGGAGAAGAAAAGTAGCTTTAGAAAAATGCACATTTAAAACATAGTTAAGAAAAGTATAATCTTAAAGATATCGATGAAATACTTATGGAAAAAACTGGAAGTTACTTTGCCAATCAGTTCCAAGATAAAATAACTACTTAAATTCCTAAAGATGGAATGTTCTCTGTGTTTGTCCTTTTGATGATGGTTTTGGCAGTGTGGTACTTGTGCATACTTCCTGTGGAATGTCAGCTATTCAGAATCTAATGGGAAGTTCTATTTTTATAGGTGTGTTGAGGCTTCTTCTAGTGGAATACTTCTCCTTTTCTAAAAAGCAGAACAGAAAGGGCCATGAGTTCTTAGTTTCTTTTTGCTATTATTTACATTTTTTATTCAAGTATCTGTCCTTAGTTTCCAACTACAAAGTATTAATAGTCAGTTTTGCAAATAGACTCAGGAATCAGTGCGAAAGGCCTTCATGAAAGTGAAGATATCTTCACAGCAAATACTGAACTGCTTTATTTTTTTAGAATCATATTCCTCAAGGTCTGTCCCTAGCTGGTTTTTAGGCACACCTCAGCAACTCCGGGTGGCAAGAGATGTGGGTTTATCTGAAATCTAAGGGAAGGTAAGACAGTGAAGTAATGGAGCTAGAATTCTAGTCCTCAGGGAGGGGCCTAAAGGCAGAGCCATCGGCCTTAGGAAATAGAGCAGATCCAGTCCATTTCTAGGACTGATGGCTAATAAGGCTTTGACAAGGGCAGTCATTTGAATATGACTTATATATTTCAGGAACTGCATGTCAGAAGAGATCTGTATTGTGTGTTTGGTGGGTGAATATACACAATGAAGTATAGAAACATCACACTCTTAGGTAAATATTTTAAGAGAATAATTAAATTAAGGCTTACTGGAAAGCCTGCTGACCCAGAATGGAAAGATTTAAGTTTCAGGCTCAGAGCTACCTGGGGCTAAACATTTTACATTCTTTTCTCTAAGCTTCATTTTTCTCAAATAGAATGAGGCCATGGGACCAGATGAAAAACTTGTTAGACGTTTAAGTTCTTTTCTGTTCTATGAAGCCAGAATGCTTTTTGCATCCATTTGAGATTTCTGGTAGAATTAATGGAACTCCTGATGCCATTTTTAAATATTAGAAAATTTCTTATGAGTCCTAACTATTGGAGAAAAATGATATCATTGTGTCTTTGAAAAGAACAATTTTTTCCCCTAGCGAACACACATCTTCGTACGTGAAGTACTTTTTTCCCTGTTTTAAAGCATTTGTGTTTTTGTCCCCAGATAAGAAATTCTATTTATTAAATATGTGATAGATGCCTGCTAAGAGCAAGATACTTTGTCTAATGCTTTAGAGAGGAAGAAAGCAGTGTTTTTGAGCATTTTAAAATAAATGCCTCATTTAGATAAATTCAAAAAGAAATACTCTGAGAGATGCTGTGCCTCGTCCTCCTGCCCCATTTTATCATATATGTACTCGTCCGAAGTCCTGGTCAAATTGCATGTTTTGTGGTTGTTAGGAAAACATGTATATTTTTAATTTTTACAAATTTCAAATTACAGTGCTAAAAATTTTCAAAATACACCCCGTATAGTGGGGAGCTGAAGGAACACTCGGTATGTAGTCACTCTGCATGAGGCTCTGCAGATGAGCTGGTTGGAGGGAAGGCAGATGACCACTTTTTGCCTTCGAGAAAACATAACTAAATATTCTTGCATTTTATCACATACTAGAATATTTTGGTTATATAACCAACAGGTCAGCAGAATTTACAACACACACACAAATATAACAAGTTTCATAGTGTCTTAAAACATCTGGTATATACTCCTAGTCACTTGGTCATTTTTATGGTAATGTGGTAAAATTCTATTATACTGATAATACTCTCCAGTATTTCACAAGGCATATGTTTTCCAATGAGTATTAATTCTTTTGGAAGGTGGAGGGCTAGTTTTAATTTTTTTTTCTGAATACCTTTTGTTTTTATTCACAGAAAATTTTATCTGCCTTAAAACCTACTAAGCATAATATTTCCTTTAATTTACATCTCTAGAACACTGTAGATAACAAACAATAGTAGCAAAATAATTTCACACTCAGACCAAAATGTGAAAGCAAACTGTGGAAGACTATTTTCTGTTGTAAAACTGTACTTGAGAACAAGTCTCTAGGTTAAAGTCCTGTCAAGAGAAAGAAAATAAATCAATAATTATAGCATAGGCTGCCTTGTGCCATGATATTGTGCCACGTACACATATTGAAGAAAAGAGTGAACGTGATGAACCCTGGTCTACTAACATCCAGGTGGACGATAGTAAGTCCCTGAAATGTATAAGGTGTTGGTAGGAATAAAGTAAAAAGGTACTGTGGACCTTCCATATCCTCAGGTTCGACATCCCAAAATTCAACCAATCTTAGGTCAAAAAAGCAAAACTTGAATTTATTGCAGCTGGCAACTATAAGTATTTGCATTTTATTAGGTATTATAAGTAATCAAGAGATGGTTTAAAGTATAATGGAGAATATATGTATAGTATGGCACTTCCCAGGTGGCGCTCTTGGTACAGAATCCACCTGCCAATGCAGGAGACATAAGAGACAGGGGTACACAGGAGACACAGGTTCGCTCTCTGGGTCGGGAAGATCCCCTGGAGTAGGAAACGGCACCCTACTCCAGTGCTCTTGCCTGGAAAATTTCATGGATAGAGGAGCCTGGCAGGCTACAGTCCATGGGCCGCAAAGAATCAGATGTGACTGAGCACATGCATATAGTATAAGGTCATTCTATATCATTTTATGGGGGACTTCTCTGGTGGCTCAGATGGTGAAGAATCTGCCTGCAATTCAGGAGACCTGGGTTTGATCCCTGTGTTGGGAAGATCTCCTGGAGAAGGGCATGACAACCCACTCTAGTATTCTTGTCTGGGAAATTTCCATGCACAGAGGAGCCTGGCAGGCTACAGTCCATGTGGTTGCAGAGTTGGACATGACTGAGCAACTAGCACAAAGCAAAGTAGGATACCATTTTATGTAAGAGACTTGAGCATGCTCAGATTTTAGTATCTGCTGGGAATTCCCACAGATCTTGAGGGATGACTGTAAAATCTGTCTGAAAATATTTTTTAGAACAAAGTTGAGTCTGTGGAATTTTGCTTTTAGTTGGGAGTTTATATGTAAGAAACAGTCAGTCAACTTAAAATGGAGGGTATTTTAATGTCAAAGAAACTCTGGATGCTGTAAGTTATTGTATTTTTTATTTGTTTTCAAAAACAGAGTTGTGTTTAAATCAAAACATATTGGCTATTATTAAAATGAAATTTAATGTCCATTCCAGCAGAAAGCTATAATTCTAGAACTGTAGAAATTCAGTGATGGGAAAATACAGGTTTCACAAGGTTATACTAAATAATTTCAGTGTTCTATTTCTTGGAGAATTAATAAAATGGTAATGATTCTGTTCCAGGCATACCCTGCTTTATTACTTTGCTTTATTGTGCTTCAAAGAAAGTGCGTTTTTTACAAATTGAAGATTTATGTAGCCCTGCATCCAGCAAGTTTATCAGTCTCATTTTTTTCAAACAACATTTGTTTACTTTATATATCTGTGCCACATTTTGATAATTCTCACAGTGTTTCAAAACCCTCCACCAGCAAAAGAATTATGTCTTGATGAAGGCTCAGGTTAGCATTTTTAAGCAATAAAGTATTTTTTAATTAAGGTGTGTTCTTTCTTTTAGGACATAATGCTATTGGACACCTAAAAGACTACAGAATAATACAAACATAACTTTTACATGCACTAGGAAACCAAAAAACTCATGTGACTTGCTTTACTGTGATATTCGCATTATTGTGGTGGTCTGAAACAGAGCCTGCAGTATTTCAGGGGGTATGCCTGTGCATTTTTTAGGAAAAAACAAAAAACATTTTAAATGACTGACATCCTGTACTTTGAATAGAAAGGGGTAGAGACACTCATATGCTTTTGATTCCTTTCTGAATAAAAGGCTAAAAACTAACACTCAACTTTTCTCATGTATTATGGTGCTGCTCCAAGGTGGCAAACTCAACCCTTTCACCACACATTCTTTAATGTTAACAGACACCGAGTTTGTGTGGGATAAGATGCAACCTCGTTTCATGAGTACTTTTTAGTTGACAACGTACAGGAGGAAGGAGGCTCTTCAAATGAATATCATCTGATGCTTCTTTAGAATTATTGTCAGGGATAATTGTGTTAAATTCCAAAGGACTAATCGCTGTTTGATTTGTTCACTTTAATTAATTTTCATTCTTTAATGTAAATCTGGATTTTCTTGAGACTATATCAATTCCCATATTTGTCTTTATAAAGTAGGGGAAAACATTATGCAATTTGGGACTTTTGGAAACTTTTAACTATTATACTTTTAATAAGATATCTTTTTAGAGGAGTCTTGGGTTCAAAGCAAAGATGAGCAGAAGTTTCTGAAAATTCCCAAATAGCCCTATCTCCAAACATGCATAACACTGTTGACTCCCACACACAGTGGTGTATTTGTTGCAGTTGAGGGCTCTACAGTGACCCATCGTTATTGCCCGAAGTCCATAGTTTTCATTGGGGTTTACTCGTGGTATTGTACACTGACTGGGTTTTTTTTGGTAGTTTAATCCAGAATAATTTCATTGTCTTAAAAATCCTCTGTGCTCCAACTCTTCATGTCACCCTTCTCTCTGACTAGAAACAACTAATTGTTATGTTGTCTCCATAGTTTTGCCTTATCTAGAAAGTCATGGTTGGAATCATATAGCATGTAACCTTTTCAGATAGGCTTCTTCCACTTAGCTATATATATTTATGTTTCCTCCATGTTTTTTCATGTCTTGATAGTTTGTATCTTTTTAGCACTGAATAATAATTCCGGCGATGAGCTGCAGTTTGTTCATCCAACTCCCTGCTGAAGGACATCTTGGTTGTTTCTGAGTTTTGGCAGTTACGAATAAAGTTGCTGTAAACATCCATGTGCAGGTTTTTGTGTGGACTTAAGTTTTCAGCTCCTTTGGGTAAATACCAAGGAAAACAATTACTGGATTATATGGTAAGAGTATGTTTCAGTTCAGTTCAGTTGCTCAGTCGTGTCCGACTCTTTGTGACCCCATGAATCGCAGCACGCCAGGCCTCCCTGTCCATCACCAACTCCCAGAGTTCACCCAGACTCACGTCCATCGAGTCAGTGATGCCATCCAGCCATCTCATCCTCTGTCGTCCCCTTCTCCTCCTGCCCCCAATCCCTCCCAGCATCAGAGTCTTTTCCAGTGAGTCAACTCTTCGCATGAGGTGGCCAAAGT
>NW_011494961.1:3426737-3426992 GCF_000754665.1 Bison bison bison
GAGAAGGAAATGGCAACCCACTCCAATATTCTTGCCTAGAGAATCCTGTGGACAGAGGAGCCTGGTGGGCTGCCGTCTATGGGGTCACACAGAGTCGGACACGACTGAAGCGACTTAGCACGCATGCATCCATTGGAGGAGGAAATGGCAACCCACTTTAGTATTCTTGTCTGGAGAATCCCAGGGACAGAGGAGCCTGGTGGGCTGCCGTCTATGGGGTCGCACAGAGTCGGACACGACTGAAGCAACTTAGCA
>NW_011494961.1:3427092-3428824 GCF_000754665.1 Bison bison bison
GAGACAGGACCAGATGCCATGATCTTCGTTTTCTGAATATTGAGCTTTAAGCCAACTTTTTCACTCTCCTCTTTCACTTTCATCAAGAGGCTTTTGAGTTCCTCTTCATTTTCTGCCATAAGGGTGGTGTCATCTGCATATCTGAGGTTATTGATATTTCTCCCGGCAACCTTGATTCCAGCTTTGTTTCTTCCAGTCCAGCGTTTCTCATGATGTGCTGTGCATATAAGTTAAATAAGCAGGGTGACAATATACAGCCTTGACGTACTCCTTTTCCTATTTGGAACCAGTCTGTTGTTCCATGTCCAGTTCTAACTGTTGCTTCCTGACCTGCATACAGATTTCTCAAGAAGCAGGTCAGGTGGTCTGGTATTCCCATCTCTTTCAGAATTTTCCACAGTTTATTGTGATCCACACAGTCTGCCAAACTGTCTTTTAAAGTGGATGTATCAGTTTGATTGGAGAAGGAAATGGCAACCCACTCCAATATTCTTGCCTAGAGAATCCTGTGGACAGAGGAGCCTGGTGGGCTGCCGTCTATGGGGTCGCACAGAGTCGGACACGACTGAAGCAACTTAGCAGCAGCAGCATTACTTTGCATTCCCATCAGCAATGAATGCAGAGTTCCTGTTGCTCCATATCCTGCTAGAACTTAAGGTTGTCAGTGTTTTGGACTTTGACCACACTGATGGATGTGTAGTGGATATCTTGTTTTAATTTGCAAATGCCTAGTGATGTGTGGTGTGGAGCATCTTTTCATATGCTTATTTTCCATCTGTATATCTTCTTTGGTGAGGTATCCTTCAGATCTTTTGCCAATTTTTAAGTCAGATTGTTCATTTTCTTATTGTTCAGTTTTAAGAATTCTTGGTATAGTTGGATAACAGTCCTTCATCAGATGTTTTTGTAAATATTTTTCCCAGTCTATAACTTGTCTTCTCATTTCTTGACAGTGTCTTCTGCAGAGCAGAATTTTAAAATTTTTAATCAAGTTCACCTTATCAATTGTTTCTCTCATGGATCATGCCTTTGATGTTGTATCTAAAAGCCATCCCCATGTCTAAGGTCAGCCAGATAGTCTATGTTATCTTCCAGGATTTTTATAGTTCTATTTATATAGTTAGTTTTACATTTAGGTCTGTGACTCATTTTGAGTTAATTTTTGTGAAGGATGTAAGGTCTAGATTTAGGTTTTTCTTTCTTCTTTTTTTTTAATATGTGTCTGTTCCAGCATCATTTGTTCAGGAGTCTCTTTTCTCTAATGTATTGCCTTTGCTCTTTTGTCAAAGATGAGAGACTACATTTATATTTGTTCATTTCTGGGCTTTATTTTCTTGTAATCTGTGCTTATTCTTTCATTAATACCACACTTTCTTTATTCGGATATAGCTTTATTGTAAGTCTTCAAGTCGGAGGTGTGAGTGCGTCATTGTTCTCTTTAAATATTACATGGATTATGCTTGGTCTTTTGGCTCTCCACATAAACTTTAAAATCGGGTTTTTGATATCCACAAAAGGACTTGCTGGATTTTGATTGGGATTATGTTGATTAAGTTGGGAAAAACTGTCATCTTGACCTCCTACTCATCTACAAGGAATATCTCTTCATTTATTTAGTTATTTTTGTCTTTACCAGAGTTTTGTAGTTTCCTTATAAAAATCTTTTGCATATTTTATTAGACTTATATCTAAGTATTTCACTTTTAGGGAACAAAATGTAAATGGTAAAGTG
>NW_011494961.1:3428924-3433106 GCF_000754665.1 Bison bison bison
AAAGTGTTTTTAATATAAATTTCACTTGGTCATTTCTGGCATGTAGGAAAGCTATAGATTTTTGCATGTTAACCTTTTATCCTGCTTATATTAGTTCAGGAATTTTGTTGTCAATTCTTTAGGGTTTTTCTCCATAGACAATCATGTCATCTGTGAATAAAGACCATTTTATTTCTTCCTTCCCAGTTTGTATACCGTTTGTTTCCTTTTCTTATCTGATTACATTAGTGAGGACTTCTACTCTGATGTCAGAAAGGGATGATGAAAGAGGACATCTTTGCCTTGTTCCTGATTTCAGTGGGAAAATTTCATGTTTCTCACGGTTAAATATGATGTTAGCTTGTGGTATTTTTAAAATGTTTTTTATGAAGTTGGGGAACTGTTGCTAGTTTACTAATAATTGCTGTCATGGATGGATGCTGAATTTTGTTGGATGCTTTTTCTGCATCAACTGATACGATTATGTGATTTTGCTGTTCTTGCCTGTCGATGTAATTGATGGATAACCTTGATTTTTGAATGGTAAGCCAGCCTTGCATATTTGAAATAAATTTCTTTTGCTTGTGGTGAATAATTCTTTTTATTCATTGTTGTATTCAGTTTGTTAATATTTTGTTGAGGATCTTTTTATCTGTGTTCATGAGGGATATCAGCCTAAATTTTCCCTCCTTGTAGAAGTTTTATCTGATTTTGATATTTAGAGTAATGGTGGCCTAATAGAATGTGTTGCAGTGTGTTCACTCTGCTTCTGTTTTCTGGAACAAATTGTAAAGAAGTGGTTTCATTTCTTCCTTTAAGTGTTTGGTATTACTTACCAGTGAATCCATCTGCTTTCTGTTTTGGAAGGTTATTAATTATTGATTCAGTTTCCTTATTAGATAGGACTATTCAGATTGTTTGTTGTCTATTTCTTCTTGTGCACGTTTGGCCGATTGTGTCTTTCAAAGAATTGATCCATTTCATCTGAGTTATTGAATATGTGAGCATAGAGTTACTCATAATATTCCTTTATTATTCTTTTAATATCTGTGATATCTGTAATAATGTCTGCTCCTTCATTTCTCATATTAATAATTTATGTCTTCTCTCTTTTTATCATAGTAAATTTATCTGTTGAATTGATCTTTTCAAAGAACTAACTTTTTTGCTATTGTTGATTTCTTCTGTTGAATTCTTACTTTGAATTCTATTGATTTCTGCTCCAATTTTTATTATTACTTCATCTTACTTTGCATTTAATTTGCTCTTCTTTGTCTTATTTCCTAGTGGAAGCTTAGAGTATTAATTTTATGTCTTCCTTTCTGAAGTTGCATTCAGTGTTATAAATTTCCCTATATATAGTTAATCCCACAAATTTTGAAAAGTTCTATATTTCATTTGCATTTAATTCAAAATATTTTAAATCCTCTCTTGTGATTTCTTCTTTGACTTAGGTCTTTTTTAATCTCCTAGTATTTGGATCTTTCAGTTTTCTTTCTGTTACTGTTTTCTAGTTTAATTCACTGTACTCTGAGAACAGACCTTGTGTGATTACTAACCTTCTAAACTTGTTAAGGCGTGTTTTATGACCCAGGATGTCATCTGTCTTGGTGAATGTTCCATATGGGCTGGAAAAGAATGTGTATTATACTGTTGTTAGATGAAGTAGTCTATACATCTCAATTATATCCAGTTGATTTATGGTGCTCTTGAGTTCAGCTATGTTCTTAATGATTTTCTGTCTGATGGGTCAGTCCATTTCTGATAGACAGGTGTTAAACTCTCCAACTGCAGTAGTGGATTCACCAGTTTTTTCTTACAGTTCTATCAGTGTTTGTCAAAAGCTAAGAGAATTCAGCACCACCAAACCAGCCTTACAACAAAAGCTAAAAGAACTTCTCTAGCAGGAAAAAAAAAGAGAAGAAAAGACCCACAAAAACAAATCCTAAATGATTAAGAAAATGGCAGTAGAAACGTATATATCAATAACTACCTTAAATGTAAATGGATTAAAAGCCCCAACCAAAAGACACAGACTGGCTAAGTGGATATAGAGACGAGACCTGTGTATATGCTGCCTACAAGTGATGCACTTCAAACCTAAGGACACATACATGCTGAAAGTTCAACTCAGTCAGTTCAGTCTCTCAGTTGTGTCCGACTCTTTGCTATCCCATGAACTGCAGCACGCCAGGCCTCCCTGTCCATTGCCAACTCCTGGAGTCTACTCAAACTCATGTCCGTTGAGTCGGTGATGCCATCCAACCATCTCATCCTCTGTTGTCCCCTTCTCCTGCCCTCAATCTTTCCCAGCATCAGGGTCTTTTCAAATGAGTCAGCTCTTTGCATCAGGTGGCCGAAGTATTGGAGTTTCAGCTTCCACATCAGTCCTTCCAGTGAATATTTCTGATTTCCTTTAGGATTGACTGGTTGGATTGCCTTGCAGAGTTAGGGGATGGAAAAAGATATTCCATGCAAATGGAAAGCAAAAGAAACAGGAGTAGTAATACTCACGTAAGTGTTTGTCATATATTTTGGTGTTGTATTGTTAGGCATATGCACATTAAGAATTGTTACATATTCTTGGAATGTTGACCCCTTTGTCATTAAGTGATGCCCCTCTTTTTCTCTGATAATTTTCCTTGCCTGGAAGTCTACTCTGATATTGATATAAATATTCTCACTTTCTTTTGCGTAGTGTTAGTAGGACATATAATTCTCCATTGTTTTAGTCTTAATCTGTATGTGTCTTTATAATCATAGTGAATTGCTTACTGACTGTGGTTATTTGTGCCTTTTTTTGATCCACTCTGACAGTCTCTTTTCATGTATCTGGAAAGTGATTATTGATATATTTGAATTAATATGTACATATTGGTTACTGTTCCTTCCCATATTCTTACTGTTATCCTCCACATTTTTTTCTTCTTTTGGGAGTTTCTATTGTCATTTCCCCAAACAGAGATTCTGTCCTCAACTGGGTCCAGTTTACTAATGAGTTCATCAGTGGTATTCTTCATTATTGTTACAATGTTTTCTTTTTTATCCTGGTGTTTCTTTTTTGTTCTCAGAATTTTCATCTCTCTGCTTACATTACCTATACATTCTTGCATGTTGTCTACTTTTTTCCATTAATGTCTTTAACCTATGAATAATAGTTTTTAAAATTTCTGGTCTTTTAATTCTAACATTCCTGCCACATCTGATTTTGGGTCTGCTTCTTGTTAAGTTTCTTGCATGTGTGCATGTTTAGTTGCTCAGTCATGTCCAACTCTTAATTAGCAACCCATGGATTGTAGCCTACCAGTTTCCTCGTCCATGGGATTCTCCAGGCAAGAATACTGGGGTGGGTAGCCATTCCCTCCTCCAGCAGATCTTCCTGACCCAGGGATTGCACCTGGGTCTCCTGCATTGCAAGCCGATTCTTTTTTTTTTTTAATTAATTAATTTATTTATTTTACTTTACAATATTGTATTGGTTTTGCCATACATTGACATGAATCCGCCACGGGTTTATACGTGTTCCCCATCCTGAACCTGCTTCCCACCTCCCTCCCCATCCCATCCCTCTGGGTCGTCCAGTGCACGAGCCCTGAGCACCCTGTATCATGCATCAAACCTGGACTGGTGATTCGTTTCACATATGATATTTTATATGTTTCAATGCCATTCTCCCATATCATCCCACCCTCGCCCTCTCCCAAAGAGTCCAAAAGACTGTTCAGTACATCTGTGTCTCTTTTGTTGTCTCCCATACAGGGTTATAGTTACCTTCTTTTTAAATTCCATATATATGCGTTAGTATACTGTATTGGTGTTTTTCTTTCTGGCTTACTTCACTCTGTGTAATAGGCTCCAGTTTCATCCACCTCATTTCAACTGATTCAAATGTATTCTTTTTAATGGCTTAGTAATACTCCATTGTATATATGTACCACCGCTTTCCTATCCATTCATCTGCTGATGGACATCTAGGTTGCTTCCATGTCCTGGCTATTATAAACAGTACTGCGATGAACATTGGGGTACACGTGTCTCTTTCCCTTCTGGTTTCCTTGGTGTGTATGCCCAGCAGTGGAATTGCTGGGTCATAAGGCAGTTCTATTTCCAGTTTTTTAAGGAATCTCCAGACTGTTCTCCATAGTGGTTGTACTAGTTTGCATTCCCACCAACAGTGTAAGAGGGTTCCATTTTCTCCGCACC
>NW_011494961.1:3433206-3433533 GCF_000754665.1 Bison bison bison
CCAGTATCGTGCATCAGGCCTGGACTGGCGACTCGTTTCCTACATGATAGTATACATGTTTCAATGCCATTCTCCCAAATCATCTCACCCTCTCCCTCTCCCACAGAGTCCAAAAACACTGTTCTATACATCAGTGTCTCTTTTGCTGTCTCGTATGCAGGGTTATTGTTACCATCTTTCAAATTCCATATATATGCGTTAGTATACTGTATTGGTGTTTTTCTTTCTGGCTTACTTCACTCTGTGTAATAGGCTCCAGTTTCATCCACCTCATTTCAACTGATTCAAATGTATTCTTTTAACGCTGAGTAATCTCCATTGTGTATA
>NW_011494961.1:3433633-3446272 GCF_000754665.1 Bison bison bison
GTCCTTGGTGTGTATGCCCAGCAGTGGAATTGCTGGGTCATAAGGCAGTTCTATTTCCAGTTTTTTAAGGAATCTCCAGACTGTTCTCCATAGTGGTTGTACTAGTTTGCATTCCCACCAACAGTGTAAGAGGGTTCCATTTTCTCCGCACCCTCTTCAACATTTATTGCTTGTAGACTTTTGGATCACAGCCATTCTGACTGGTGTGAAATGGTACCTCATTGTGGTTTTGATTTGCATTTCTCTGATAATGAGTGATGTTGAGCATCTTTTCATGTGTTTGTTAGCCATCTGTATGTCTTCTTTGGAGAAATGTCTGTTTAGTTCTTTGGCCCACTTTTTGATTGGGTCTTTTATTTTTCATAATTGAGCTGCAGGAATTGCTGCAAGCTGATTCTTTACCATCTGAGCTACTGGGGAAGTTTCTTAAAGTGGGCTTTTTGCCTTTTGGTATGTCTTATAATTTTTTGTTGGAAGATGGATGTGATGTACTAAGTAAAAGGAATTGTGGTTAGTGGACCTTTAGTAATGTATTGGTAAGGTGTTGGGGGAGGGGAAGTGTTCTATAGTCCTGTGATTAGGTCTTAGTCTTTGGTGAGCCTTATCTCTTAGACTGTTAACTTCACCAGTGCTTCTCGGTTTTATTTATTCCCCCCTACCCTTTCAGGTGAACAAAATGGCTAGAGAATGCTGGAGTTCAATGTTTCCCTTTTTCCATTTGCATTGCTCCCTGAGTCAGTCAGACTCTGGTAAGACTTCCTCGTTCAGTTTAGTCAGTTCAGTGTCGCTCAGTCATGTCCAACTTTTTGTGACCCCACGGACTGCAGCAGACCAGGCTTCCCTCACCAACTCCATCACTAACTCCCAGAGCTTGCTCAGACTCATGTCCATCAAGTCGGTGATGCCATCCTATCTTCTCATCTTCTTGTCCCCCTCTCCTCTGGCCTTCATCTTTCCCAGAATCAGGGTCTTTTCAAATGAGTCAGTTCTTCCCATCAGGTGGCCAAAGTATTGAAGCTTCAACTTCAGCATCAGTCCTTCCAATGAGTTTTAAGGACTGATTTCCTTTAGGATTAACTGGTTTGATCTCCTTGCAGTCCAAGGGATTCTTTCCAACACCAGAGTTCAAAAGCATCAATTCTTCGGCACTCAGCCTTCATTAACGGTCCAACTCTCACATCCATACATGACTACTGGACAAACAATAGCTTTGACTAGATGGATATTTGTCGGCAAAATAATGTCTCTGCTTTTTAATATGCTGTCTAAGTTGTCATAGCTTTTCTTCCAAGGGGCAAGCATCTTTTCATTTCATGGCTGCAGTCACCATCTGCAGTGATTTTGGAGTCCAAGAAAATTAAGGCAGCCCTCATTGAAAAGAACAGAATGCTCTGCCATATTTCGAAATGGCTCCTTTTTCCATCTCCCTGCTGGAAGCACAGGAAGATTTTTCCTCTAGTATTCACTGTGACGACCTGCTAGAACTCCTGGAAGTCCGCCTTTCAATAACCGGGGGCCTCCCATGACCAGATGCCCCTGGGGTTTTATCTTCCAGGCTCGTCCACCCTGAGCCGTCAGCATTTTGTCGATAATAGTTCAGATTTTCCTACTCTGACACTGGTTCCTACAGAGGTTCCTGTTTCAGTAAGTTGTGGTTTTCTGTATGTGCCTGTCAGTTTCTTCAGTTTTAGGGCTAGCAGTCTGCCTTGTGACCTTATTTGACAGGTCTATGAAGCATTGTTAATTTTTTTAGTTTTTGTAACTTTTTACTTGTTTTCAGAACAAAGTGACAACTTCTGAGTTCCTTACATGTCAGACCAAAAACCAGAAAACCCTACACTTAAAAAAAAAAACAAAACTTGAATATTATAAAATTAATTAAAAACTCCTAAATTGTTTGGAATTGAAATGACAAGCAAGGCATAGTCATTTATCAGCTGGAAATCAAGGCTAGAAATTAAATTTTTTAGACGCGTTTTAAGATTTTTAGAGGTCTGAGCTATGTGTTTCTCATATGCTATAAGCCACCAAGATTTATTATTTATTGATAGAATAAACAGCTGAAAATTATTCTTAATCACACTTCATTGGAAATTGTTGCCCAAAGTCATTAAAGAGATTTACTGCCTTTTTTGTTCATCCAGATTTTGAAAGCACAGTTTTCTCAAAAAGTTTGTTAAACAAAAATCTTGGATGCTTATTAAAGTGTTGCCTTCTTAATAAATGCCCTTCAGCTCCTGAGTCAGATGCTTCTCCTTGGACAAAGCTGGAATTGCTATCTTGGGTATTAATTGTCATTTTAGAGACAGCATCTCTGGACTGTCGGTGACATTCTGCTACGTAAGAGAATCTGGAAAAGTTACAGTTTAAAAGATGTTGGACTAAGTTTAGCAGTCAGCTTCTTCAGGATGTGATGATATTTTCTGCCATGCTCTCATCCATTCCGTCTCCCAGCCTGGACTTTGTAGGCAGGAAGCCCAGGTCCCACTTGATCCCTGCTTGCTTTTCACTTCTGCTTGAGACACCCAGGCGTGGCAGGTGCTGCTGTTGGCTTGCTGTTAGTTTCCCCCCAAGCTTCGGCACATTAGACATTTTCTGTAAATAGATTTGCTATTATCATACATTCGTCCAATGACTAGAATACTGATTGGGTGCTAATTATATGCCAAGCACTTTGCTAAATACTAGAGTTAAAACCATGAATAAGACATAGTCCCTGCCCACCAGGAGCTTAGAGCCTAATGAGGAAGAGAGGCAATAAACTACCCTGAGCCCTGAGATGTGGTGAGCTCATAGGAAAGAGCGGTGCTGATGATCGCAGGGGTGAGGGGGGGTGACTGTGCTGAGGCTTACAGGAGAAGGAGAATTTAGTCAGCCACAGACTCCATGTCCTTTCTGTAGTGTCAAGAGGAATGGCATGTGCAGTGCCCCAGAGGAAAGAGACTGTAGACAGTTGTAGATGTGTGCCTCAGTCTGGATGAGCCATTGATTTGAGGGGAGAAAGCACCATGAGGCTGTGAGACTCAAGAAACAGGCAGGGGCCAGTTCTCAAAGCCCGTTCCTCGTTTTCATTCCTTGAACTAAAACCTGATTTCTAAAAGGGAGAATGAAGGGGAATGAGGTATAATGAGGTATTTTAGGAAAGTCATCCCAGATACAAGTTGGGAAACACTAGCATCCTAACATGAGATACTAGTTTCTGGAGCTAAGCAGTGCAGTGGGAATGCAGAAC
Organism: Bison bison bison; assembly: GCF_000754665.1. Classification (NCBI taxonomy): domain Eukaryota; kingdom Metazoa; phylum Chordata; class Mammalia; order Artiodactyla; family Bovidae; genus Bison; species Bison bison. The sequence continues at coordinate 3,436,866 of NW_011494961.1, forward strand.
GTGGAAAGCTGCTTTGCATGCAATTTAAGAGATAGAAGTAATATATGGTGATTAATTGGACCTGAATCTCTTCTGTTGAAGCCTACTGTTGGTTTGAAAATTCCATTTCTAAAATAATTACAGTAATCTGATTAGAGAAAAGGATATTTTAATCTCTTTAATGCATTGACTGGCTAATTGATAGCTGTATAATTGAGAACAGTTAAAACAATGACCACCTGACCTGCCTCTTGAGAAACCTATATGCAGATCAGGAAGCAACAGTTAGAACTGGACATGGAACAACAGACTGGTTCCAAATAGGAAAAGGAGTACGTCAAGGCTGTATATTGTCACCCTGCTTATTTAACTTCTATGCAAAGTACATCATGAGAAATGCTGGGCTGGAAGAAGCACAAGCTGGAATCAAGATTGCCAGGAGAAATATCAATAACCTCAGATATGCAGATGACACCACCTTTATGGCAGAAAGTGAAGAGGAACTCAAAAGCCTCTTGATGAAAGTGAAAGAGGAGAGTGAAAAAGTTGGCTTAAAGCTCAACATTCAGAAAACGAAGATCATGGCATCTGGTCCCATCACTTCATGGGAAATAGATGGGGAAACAGTGGAAACAGTGTCAGACTTTACTTTTTTGGGCTCCAAAATCACTGCAGATGGTGATTGCAGCCATGAAATTAAAAGACGCTTACTCCTTGGAAGGAAAGTTATGACCAACCTAGACAGCATATTCAAAAGCAGAGACATTACTTTGCCAACAAAGGTCCATCTAGTCAAGGCTGTGGTTTTTCCAGTGGTCATGTATGAATGTGAGAGTTGGACTGTGAAGAAAGCTGAGTGCCGAAGAATTGATGCTTTTGAACTGTGGTGTTGGAGAAGACTCTTGAGAGTCCCTTGGACTGCGAGGAGATCCAACCAGTCCATTCTGAAGGAGATCAGCCCTGGCATTTCTTTGGAAGGAATGATGCTAAAGCTGAAACTCCAGTACTTTGGCCACCTCATGCGAAGAGTTGACTCATTGGAAAAAACTCTGATGCTGGGAGGGATTGGGGGCAGGAGGAGAAGGGGACGACAGAGGATGAGATGGCTGGATGGAATCACCGACTCGATGGAAATGAGTTTGAGTGAACTCCGGGAGTTGGTGATGGACCAGGAGGCCTGGCAGGGTGCAATTCATGGGGTCGCAAAGAGCTGGACACGACTGAGTGACTGAACTGAAAACAATGACGTTCTGTTAAAAGACACTTAGCAGACTCAGGAATAGTTACCAGATCAGTGTTTTGGAATTTTGACTATGTGAATAAAATAAGTAAAACATCTAAAAGTATGTAACTTTTGACAAACAAGCACATTGTGAAGGAAAAAATCCTGTCTTTACCAACCAAAGCAAGGATATAGACAGTACTGAAACATAGTAGGGACTCAGTAAATATTTATTGGATAAATGACTTGAATATTTGACATTTTAAGTAAGTAAAAAATATAGAAGCAATTATCAAATATGTTGGTTTCAGTTGCATATATTCATTCTTGATGTATACGTATATACTGGGTTGTGCCAGTTCTGTGAGGGGATCAGGGCAGGTATCTACTTGAACAGAGTTACTCTTTCTCAGTAGTCTGGATAAAACTTACATAAATTATCAGTTTGCTAATTGATTTAATTTAGAAAAGTAGAACTGAAATATTTTAAATGGCCACTCATGATTTAGTAATAATTCTGTGGATAATATGTGACTAATAATATAATTTCAGTATGAGTATTTAAACATTTATTATGTCTGTGTATCTGTCTGTCTGTCTTTCAGCCCACCGTTCTTCCTGTTTAACCACCAAACTCTAGCCATCCAGCAAGCCATTTGTTTGTGTGCGTCTGTTATGTACAGTATTTGTTTCGTATGTGTTGGTATGGCTATCAATTTAAGATGTTGGCAGACAAGAATAATCGTTTCAAGGAAGATGTCTCTTTTGTTTAAAAAAATATATATTTGAGTGAGAAATAGGAGTCTGATTTTTCACAAATGCTTTTGAATTTTTTGAATTCCAAATCAGTAACCTGACAATTAGGTCCATTATTGAACCCTCAAAAAAAAACTTCAACATAAATTTTGATGAAAATTATAATAATTCATGATCTTGTTCATTTTTATTCTTTGCTCTTTTAGTGTAATGATAGAAGGGTTTTTGAAAAGTTTTATATATGGATTTAATATCTTGAATTATGATTTTTTATCCATTGACTTTCACTGTAATTTCTCAAGTGTCTTACTAAAAAGGAAAGTAGGGAATCAGATCTTAACAAATAAGTTATTTAAAGGGAGATCTCTTATTCCCTTTAAAGAATATACTATTTTTAACCATATCTGATATGTTTATGTTTATTAGCTTGATGCTGCCCTGGGCAGGAAATTAAACCAGTTCACTACCAACTTACTCATCTGTCTTCTCTGTCAGACAAGTGTCTATTCATGTATCTTTCTTTCTCAGTGTCTTGCTCAATTTCTGAAACTAGAAAGTGTTCAGGAAATATTTTTTGAGTTCAACTGAACCTGTCAAAATCCTGAATTTACTTATTCATTCACTTATTCATTCAACAAATATGTTTGGTGTTTACTATATAGTTGATACTGTACTGATCCTTATGGCCCACAATGGGTTAGATTTTGTCCCTCTCCTGAAGGCATTTGAAGCTTTTTTTAAATATTCTTAAAGCAACACACATATATTCAAAACACCATAGAGGTAATTCAGATGTATCGTATAGGAAATTTTGTTCTGTCCTTCTGTGTCTTCTTTGCTGGTTCTTCCTCATCTCCTTGATAAGTGATCCAAGAACATATTCCTTAGGCATCTTACATTTTCTCTTTGTACTCGCATTCAGTTTCATCTGTAAACTAAGCAGCTTAGCCTCGACCTGAATCCCAGACATGTGCTGTTATCTAATCATCATCTCCATTTGGATATCTAACTATCATTTCAAATTTAAAATCTCTAAAACTGACTTCCTCATCTCCCTACTGCCAAACTCACTCCTACCAGTTAGTGGCAACTCCATCTTTGCAGTTGCTTAGGCCAAAAGCATTGCAGTAATTATTGACTCATTTCTTTTTCTTAAATACTGTATCTGATTCGTCAGTAACTCCTGTTGGTTTTAAAATACATTCAGAATTTGGTAACTCATCACCATGTTAGCGGGCCTCACCATGGCTCTGGTACCACCTTGGCCCAAACCACTGTCATCTCTTGCCTGGATCACTGTAAAAGCATCCTGACTAGTCTCCCTGTTTCTGCATCTCCACTCAACACAACTTAGAGCATTCCATTGTCCCATGGATTACCCCTCTCCTCCTGCCTTCTCAGCTCCAGCCACACTGCCTTCATCATAGCCTAGGACAAACTAGACATTTATTCTTCCTGTTTCCTTGGCCCCCAGTGTTCTTCTAGCATAGCCTACCTCTCCCTCCCTTCAGGGTTCTGCTTATAGGTCTCTTTCTCTAGGAGACCTTCCTTGTGTCCCTAAATGTCACCCTTCTTTCTTTACCAACTCTTCCCAACTCCTTCTTGGCTCCCCACCCGCCTTCCTTAACACTCATCACTGTCTAATCTGTCAAAAACTAAGCTTAATATATATAGTCAAATTTTCTGCATCGCCCACAAGAGTGCACCATGAATACAGGGACTTTTTCTCTTTTTTATTTTACCCCCAATGCTGAGAATAGGTCTTGTACACAGTAGGTATTCAATAATTATCTTTGCATGAGAGCATATGAGGAAGCTTCTGGAAAGAATACCAAATTATTTTGTAAAGAGTTTAGAGAGTTTAAAGTGAATATTTTAGGTTTCTGTTCATTTACTTTGCTACTTTGGGTATTTATGGTGCCACAGTGCTAGTTATTTGAAGATCTTCTTGCCTTAATAAGGGCTTCTGTGGTGCCTCAGTGGTAAAGAATATGCCTGCAATGCAGGAGTTGTGGGTTTGATCCATAGGTAGGAAGGATCCCTGGAGGAGGAAATAACAACCCACTCCAGTATTCTTGCCTGAGAAGGCCCATGGCAGAGGAGCCTGGTGGGCTACAGTCCAGGGGGTTACAAAGAGTTGGACATAACTGAGCATGTATGTTCTTGCCTAAATATAGTTGGCAAACTCAGAGTCATAGAGATGGATTTTTAACTAAAACTAAAATTGGAGATTTTGTTTAGCTGAGTATCTACTTTGGAGCAAATGTGACATCACGGACACACGTTTTAAGAAATGTGAAGTAGTTAAGGCTCTGTGATCAAAGCGGATGTAACGTTCTCCAGCATGATGATTAGGATGTACTTAAATTCAAATACTAATTTTTCTTGATTATTATGATGCTTAATTAATTGATATTTACCATCTACCTTGACTTTTTCTTGGGAACATTTTGGTTACTTATTTTTAGCCAGCAAGCAAAGTAAGATATTCAGTTACCCTGGGAGCCTGATGTTAATGGCTATAATTATTTAGACAGTTGAAGTCACTGTCATTCTCTTTCTCAGACCTGCAAGGTGCCGAGAATGAAACATGCAGTGTGTTCATGGCCTAACATATTTCTTTAGTGGTCACATTCTTCATTGGACTCTGAGGAAAGAAAGCCTCTTTTGTTTGCTTTTTTAATCTCTTATTTTGGAATTTGAAAACTATTTAGTCCTTTCCAGAAACGTTGACCCAACTGGGGCATTTACATGGGCCGTAAGAAATCCTTTTTCCCTTCTCTTACTTGAACAAAGAGGCTACTGATCTGGATGATCGACATCATCAGCATTTGGTTTCTGGTCCTAGAATGAGTGATGATATGGACTTTTACTAAGGGCATGCCTGGCTGACAGTCATAAAACCCGAAACACTTGGGGATCATGAATAGAGTGAAATGATAAATAGATAAGGCATAGTGCCTTAGGACTTGCAATATTTAGACTCTTGAAACTTATCCCTGGAGTTTGGAAAAACTTGTAAGTGATAGTTGCCGATAGGCTAGAGGAGGAAAAACACATTTCTTACGTGCTCAGACTTAAAGCTTTGCCTCTGTGACTCTGTGCTTCATCATTAACTTTCTCTTATTGGCCACGTCAGTGTGGAGATTCTCTTTGGTTGTTCATATAATCTCTTTACCTAAAGAAGCAAAAAGGGATTAAAAACAAAAGGCACACTTTTCAGTGTTGCAGTATAAAGAGAGTTTTAGGGACACCTATGGTGTTGACTTGGTCTCTGCTGATTTGAAGTACTCACTGTTTATATGAAACAAAGTTACAGAGTATGTGACTGCTGCTACTGCTGCTGCTAAGTCACTTCAGTCTGTCCGACTCTGTGCGACCCCCTGGATGGCAGCCCACCAGGCTCCCCTGTCCCTGGAATTCTCCAGGCGAGAACACTGGAGTGGGTTGCCATTTCCTTCTCCGAGTATGTGACTAAAACTGAATAAATGGTATATATGAAAGTAAAATTTGCTTAAATGAGTATTGTTCAACTGCCCTTATCAATGCATCCTATTACTGGAAAATCATTTGGGTTTTGAAAATGAATGCCTGACTTAATCATAACTAACATGTGTTAAGCAATATGAACCCCCTTTCCCAAAACGTGTTGTTACATGTTGTCTCCTTTATTCTGCACAGTAACTCTATGAGGTACATAGTATTATTTACTTCTTTACAGGGAAGGAAATTGGAACATTTACTTCTTTACAGGGAAAGAAATTGGGACACTAAAGATTAATTGCTTTGTCCAACGTTACAGAGTAAGTGGCTATACTATGACTTAAACTCGGATTTTTTGACACTGAAGACAGTGTTATGAGCCACTGTGAAATATTGCTCTGTACTTAACAAAGCTTAAATGTTCGAGTATCATATATTTGCACCTGTTTTGGATGATTTGTTCTTATCTTCTCCCCCTTTAGTCCAAATATTAATGTGGGACCTTCTGAAGTCTGATATTTTTCATTCAGACTCTACTTGTACACTCCTCTTACACTCCATAGACTTGTGCTTTTAACTGCATGCCCTGAACATGGAGCTAATAGAATATTTTTCATCCTCACCCCAACCCATGCTTTTTTTTTTTTTTTTACTATAACTAGGAAGTGTTCATAAAAAAGTAGATTTTCTGTAAGCCTCTGAATGTTATAACCCTCAATCAATAGTATTAGAGATATTTCATTCATGGAGTACAGAGGTAAACCCTAAGTTTATGACAGTTGGGCCTATCTGAACTAAATCCAAATGCACATAACTAGAAGATGCCTGAGTAAAGAGGAATTGAGCTGATCCTCTCATCCTAAGGCTGTTTTCTGTTGAGAGAAGTGGGAACAAAGCCATGAGAGCTAGAATCACCTGGTAGATAGCATCTGGGAGAGTTTCGCCAAAAAATAATGACAGTAAGTTGTGAAAGTAAATCTGGTTTCAAATGTGGCTCAAAAGTAACCCAAGTTCAGCTAGTCCCAGTTTTTTATGGTTCATTGTTCAGGCACAGTCTCCCAATATGGTGGCCCTCAGAATTCCAGGCTTAGATTTTTCTTATAGTATTAAGTCTCATTGCAAATAAAGCCTCTTTTTCCATTTAATTTCAACAGTTGTACCAAAATTGAGTTGTGTGGTACATCCCTGAACCAATTATTCTGACTAAGGTAATGACACAGTAGCCTTTGGAACTGAAAAGGGAGGATGGTCAAGCCAGATTACTGAAAGGGGAAAGGGGTACAGTTAACAGAGAAGAAATAATTGCAGGTAGGCAGAAAACAAGAGATCCACAGCAGGCAGGCAAAGAGAAGAGGTGGACAGGAAGCAAACCAAAGAGGGAAATGCGTTTGGAGAAGACGGGCTGGGAGGTTAGAGCAAGGCTTGCTGCATGCCAGTTGACATCCTCTTAAACACAGTGGCTTCCAGTTTGATACTGGAGGCGATATTTATAAGTTCTCTTTGCAGAACAGGAAATGAATGTTTTTAAATTGCTTTTATGTTTTTAAGCATAAAGGTCTATGTGCTAAATCATACTTGGGAATTTTAAATCTTAGTTTGAAAGTGAAAGTCGCTCAATCCTTTCCGACTCTTTGTGACCCCATGGACTATACAGTCCATGGAATTCTCCAGGCCACTGGAGTGGGTAGCCTTTCCCTTCTCCAGGGGATCTTCCCAACCCAGGGATCGAGTCCAGGTTTCCTATATTGCAGGGAGATTCATTACCAGCTGAGCCATAAGGGAAGCCCAAGAATACTGGAGTGGGTAGGCTATCCCTTCTCCAGCAGATCTTCCTGACCCAGGAATCAAACTGGGGTCTCCTGCATTGCAGGCAGATTCTTTGCCAACTAAGCTGTCAGGGAAGCCCCCATATTTAGTTTACACAGTGTTAGATAAACTCAGACGACTTTATGGATTTCTGCTTAATGCGTTTTCCTCTCATCATATGACTTTCTGATTCAAAATGTCAAAGAATGAAGATGTATAAAGTAACATAAAAATTTATGAAATCAGAGAATACCTGTGAATTATCTTGGGTCTGTTGTATACTTTTTATTGTATAGTGTATCTGTATACATATATATATATGTACATATATGTGCATCTGTATGGGTTCCCCAAGTGGGTCAGTGGTAAAGAGTCTGCCTGCCAGTGCAGGAGACATGGGTTCGATCCCTACATCAGAAGATCCCATGGAGTAGGAAGTGGCAACCCACTCCAGTATTCTTACTGGAATAATCCTACGGACAGAGGAGCCTCGCAAAGAGACAGACCACTGAATGACTGAGCACACGTGTGCATCTACATATATACATGTATATAGGTGTATGCATGTATGTTTGTATGTGCCATATATGCACAAAAGGGTGGGAAGAGAGATTCAGTGAGACATAGGGAAAAAGAAATCACTTTAGAGGTTCATCTTTAAGCCTGAAATTTCATACTGATCATACCAAAATATAGTATTTTTTGTTAATTTTAAAATGTATTCCTCAGTTTGAGTTTGAAATCCAAGCATTTCTTGGTCTTATTTTAGTCTCTAGATAATTCAGTCAACAAATAGGTCAGATTTCTAGACTGCGTTGTTTCCTCACTTTGAGTAAAAAAGTTGTGGAGACTCTTAAGAAGTTGAAAACATCATGTTTAACTAACATGATGCCACTCTAATAAGCTAGGAAGTCCCTAGTTACGTTTGATCTACAGTGATGTTGATGAGAAAGGCCTGCAGGCCAGGATGGGACCCAGAAAACCAGCAGCAGACAGTGACTCAGCCTGTGGCTCCATCTTCCATAGGGACCTGTGAGTAGTGAATAAGGCCGTCACTGGTTTCAGTGGCTCATTATGCAAAAATGGATAAAGACCTAAACAACAAATTTTTTTTTTTTAAGATAAAAGATGGGCATCGTGAATATCCTTTACTTCTGCCTTTTTTTTTTGGTAAATGTCACAATTTAACTGTGCGACCAACCCTTCTGCATTATATAGTTGTCTCTCAGTATCTATAGGGGATCGATTCCAGAATTCTCTTTGAATACCAAAATCCACAGATAGATACTCAAGTCCCTTATATAAGATGGTGTAGTTTGCACATGTAACCTACACATATTCTCCTGTACTGTAAATCACCTCTAGATTACTTATAGTGCCTAATACAAAGTAAATACTGTATAAATGGTTGTAAATACAGTATAAATGCTAGGTAAATAGTTGCCAGGGCACAGCAAATTCAAGGTTTCTTTATGGAACTTTCTGGAATTTTTCTTGTTTCCTGAATACTTTTGAGCCTCCATTGGTTTGAATTTGCAGATGTGGAATCTGTGAGTATAGAGGGCCAACTGTGTCTAGCCTCGTGGTTCTGTTCTAGAAGGTGTCTTGCTCTCCTTTAGCTGAGGGGTGGGTATATGACCTGAGTTAGGACTGTCAGGTGCTTCCCCTTCTCTCTGCAATCTGAAACCTGGGCCAAGTAACTAAAAGACTAAAGATGGTGTAGGAGTGGACTTGCGGTGGTTTAGGAGTGCAGCCTAGGAGGGAAGCTGCAGTTCCAGTGGCCTGGGAAGGGGAAGGCGCCCAGGTTCTTGACTCCTGACCCTGCTTCTTCAGGCCTCCCTTTGATTCTGTGAGCTGCTCCATATCCTGCCAGTGGACCCCTTTCCTTCCTACAGAAGCCAGTTGCTTTCTGTGGCCTTCAACCAGAAGAGCCTAGTTGAAACAGAAGGAAATGCAAAGGGAATAAGATAGAATAGAAAGGAAAAGCAGAGAAGAGAATAAGCAAATTGAGAAAAATGAAGAAAAATGATCCTTCAGCCTGTCTAGTCTTAAGGAGCTATCTTTCATCTTTTCTTCTGAAATAACTGTTTTGCCTCCAGCTTTGTCCTTAGTCTACCAAGCAGACTGTGAATTAAGTACAGGTTAGGTACAGACCTCCAGA
>NW_011494961.1:3446372-3448776 GCF_000754665.1 Bison bison bison
CTCCAGACTCTTGACACCAACTTGACCAGACCCCCGGCTCTGGCGGTTACTTCCTGTCTGACTTTGAACAATTTGCTTAACCTCTCAGAGCCTCAGTTTCCTTGGTTGTTACACATAAATAGCTGTACTGCGTGACTTCTGAGACTTCTGTGAGAATCAAATGATTTGATTGATACAAAACTTCCAGAACAGAACTTGACAGGGTCTGCACTTAATAGGTATTACCTGTGACTGTCAGTCTGAGCTCTGTGTAGGGAAAAAGAGTTTCTATTGCATCTACCACATTGTGTCAGTAAATGTTTATTGAGCACCTAATGCATGATGTTACTGTGCTCGGTGGTGTAGGGAATACAAAATGATAGCACTGTTTCTGCCATCAAATTGCACATATATGATTTTGGTAGTTGATGTAGTAGTATATAATGCATGATAGAAAGATTCCATAAGAAATGTATAAGAGGTGACCATGAAGTTTGGAGAAAACCTTTTTTTAAAACTAGAGGATTAATTAAAAAGCATTACCTATATGTGATCTTGAATTCTAGTCAGAGATCAGTTTGAGCCAGAGTGAGAATTGATGTGTATTTTATTTGGGTGACAATAAATAGGTTTGTCCAAAGAGGCCTTTTACCCCATTCATCTGGGGCCAGGAGGAGGCCTGCCAGCAAAGACCCCGTCATCATCAGGGGTGTAGGGGAGGCCCAGGAACCTCCTCTGGCCATATCCTAGAACCCACACAACGCTGGTGCTTTGAATCCACTTGAACTCACTTTATTATGCCCTTCTTTAGCCCTGCTTTTGGCAACCACTAGACTCCCAGGTTCCTTCTCATCTTCCACACTTTATTCCCATGAGGTTTTACACAGCCTTACCAAACTGTGATGCTGAGAGCTTGAAATTCCAGAAGATGCATTCCTCTGAGCTATGAAAGACTGTGGCAACTCTTGACCCACTATAGATGAGAAACTCCTTTCTACTGACAGTGGAGAGAGATTGCTGGAAATACCGGAAATACTCACGTATACTGCGTTCCACTGGACCTTATAATGCAGATACAAGAATCAGATTTCTCCACGGCCCAACTTAATGATTAAATTTCACTGACGAGTACCTTAGGTTCTTCAGGTCTGTAAAGGCATGTGTTCAGTTCAGTTCAGTCGCTCAGTTATTTCAGACTCTGCGACCAAATGGACTGCATCACGCCAGGCTTTCCTGTCTTTCACCAAATCTCGGAGCTTGTTCAAACTCATGTCCATTGCTTCGGTGATGCCATCCAACCACCTCATCCTCTGTCATCCCCTTCTCCTGCCTTCAGTCTTTTCCAGCATCAGGGTCTTTTCCAGTGAGTCAGTTCTTCGCATCAGGTTGCCAAAGTATTGGAGTTTCAGCTTCAGCATCAGTCCTTCCAATGAATATTCAGGACTGATTTCCTTTAGGATGGACTGGTTGAATCTCCCTGCAGTCCAAGGACTTCCAAGAGTCTTCTCCAACACCACAGTTCAAAAGCATCAATTCTTTGGCACTCAGCCTTCATTAATGGTCCAACTCTCACATCCATTCATGACTGCTGGAAAAACCATAGCTTTGATTAGACAGACCTTTGTTGGGAAAGTAATGTCTCTGGTTTTTAATATACTGTCTAAGTTGGTCATACCTTTTCTTCCTAGGAGTGAGTGTCTTTTAATTTCATGGCTGCAGTCACCATCTGCAGTGATTTTGGAGCCCCAAAAATAAAGTCTGTCACTGTTTCCCATCTATTTGCCATGAATTGATGGGACCCGATGCCATGATCTTAGTTTTCTGAATGTTGAGTTTTAAGCCAACTTTTTCGCTCTCCTCTTTCACTTTCATCAAGAGGCTCTTTAGTTCTTCACTTTCTGCCATAAGGGTGGTGTCATCTGCATATCTGAGGTTATTGATATTTCTCCCGGCAACTTTGATTCCAGCTTGTGCTTCATCCATCCCGGCATTTTGCATGATGTACTCTGCATATAAGTTGTATAAGCAGGGTGACAATATACAGCCTTGACATACTCCTTTCCTGATTTGAAACCAGTCTGTTGTTCAATGACTAGTTCTAGCTATTGCTTCCTGACCTGCATCCACATTTCTCAGGAAGCAGGTAAGGTGGTCTGGTATTCCCATCTCTTTCAGAATTTTCTACAGTTTATTGTGATCCACACAGTCAAAGCCTTTGGCATAGTCAGTAAAGCAGAAATAGATGTTTTTCTGGAATTCTCTTGCTTTTTCGATGATCCGGTGGATATTTGCAATTTGATTTCTGGTTCCTCTGCCTTTTCTAAAACCAGCTTGAACATCTGGAAATTCATGGTTCATGTATTGCTGAAGCCTGGCTTGGAGAATTTTGAGCATTACTTTGCTAGCGTATGAGATGAGAGCAATT
>NW_011494961.1:3448876-3473181 GCF_000754665.1 Bison bison bison
TATGAGATGAGAGCAATTGTGCGGTAGTTTGAGCATTCTTTGGCATTGCCTTTCTTTGGGATCGGAATGAAAACTGACCTTTTCCAGTCCTGTGGCCACTGCCTAGTTTTCCCAATTTGCTGGCATATTGAGTGCAGCACTTTCACAGCATCATCTTTCAGGATTTGAAATAGCTCAACTGGAATTCCATCACCTTCACTAGCTTTGTTTGTAGTGATGCTTCCTAAGGCCCACCTGACTTCTCATTCCAGGATACCTGGCTCTAGGTGAGGAATCACATCATCATGCTTATTCTGGGTCATGAAGATCTTTTTTGTATATTTCTTCTGTGTATTTTTGCCACCTCGTCTTACTATCTCCCGCTTCTGTTAGGTCCATACCAGGCATGTGTAGCATGCCACCTCAGAGTGATTTTGGCCCTGATTCAGGCATTTTAGTCTGTCTACACTGTACACTGAGCCACTGGGAGGTTTGTCCACAAATGGAATAAAATGCATGCTCAGGTGAGATAAATCTGTGTGCTAGACTCTGAATTCTGTAACACGTGAAAAAAAAAATTGAATGGGTAGCTGATTGTACGAACTATGTCTCTTGGACAATATTTTGATTGTACTATTGTCTTTAGTAAGTTTAACTGTAGCAAATAAAACTGGAAATTTCATTTTCTCTTAAATGATTCCATTTCAGGTCATAAATACTTTAATGGTAAGTATCAACTGAATTTTCCCACTGGCACTAGTACTGGAGACATGTTAGTCCTGAGCAAAGTTATCCTGAGGAATCTTGCAGCCTTGCCTTTTAGAGGGGTTGAGTTTCCTATCATGTGATATTACTCATTTTTACCAATTGAGTCCAAGTAGCAACCCATAACACTGCTGCAGTGCACTTCTAAACAGCATTTAGGGACCTCTAATTTGAGCCCTAGGAAACAGTGGTATTTGTTGTGAATTTCTTCCTAGCGGATTCTGTTATCACAGTGATAGCAGCAGAGGTGAGAATTTTTGTAAATTAACTTATGTATACTAATGATATATATTCAAAATGGGTATATAAGGCTTTGATTCAAATTCTTAATCATCTTGTATTGCTTTGTATCCCATGCAGGCTGTGCATTAAACAATAAAGACTGAAATCCACAGTCCTGGGAAATTCTTGTCTAAAACCAGTGTTTGATCTGAACAAAGTGGGTGGAGACTCAGAGAGATATTCAAGATGAAATTTAGCATGGCAGCAATTTAAAATTAGAAGCCCTTGGTGAAAGATGAGACTTGTTTTAGGTCACTTGGTGAGCCCCACCTTTTAAAGGCAGGATTTGACTCTGCTAAAGGGCTGAGCAGTCACTGGAGGACACACTGTCTCTGTCCCAATAGGGAATGCTTGTCTTCCTGTTTGGTGTGTGATGATGTTAAATAAAGCTATGACCTTTGATTATCTCCCAAGCTTTTCTACCTCTCCACTGGCAGAGTGCCATGGGATAGTGTATATTTGTCAGCAAGCTGTAGTCTAAATTCAGACATTGTCTAAACTTATAACAATAAGTACTATGTATACCACAGAGAAACTTTACCTGAGACGCAAGTCAGTCAATCCCTAGAGAGTGGGACTTCCTACACATTTTGTTTCATGAAGCCTTAAGGTAGTTTCTTCAGTGTTTATGTAAATAACAACCTGAAGTAGACTATGAGTAGAAATAGCCTTTGTTTTGTTTTACTTATGATCCCATCACTTGAGTCCCAGTATCAATATATACAATTTTTATGTCATTCCTTAAAGACTAAATTGTTTGGATGAAAGCCCTAAGTAATAGCTGTTTATTGGCTTGTTTCTTAAAGGGAAGAAAGATTCTTTATTTTGAGAATTTTTTGATAAAAACGAATGATGGAAACTTTCTCTGTCCAAATCACATGGAATGGTTACAGGACTATATGCGTTTATCAAAAATTATAGAACTGTACACTAAAAAGGATGAGTTTTGCCACATGCAAATTATAACTTGATAAATGCAGGTCAAAGAGATAGCTATACTAAATGGAAGTATGTGTCCTAGATTTAAATGCCTTATGTGTTTATATGGTTTATACACAAATTTCCTTCCTTCTCTCATCCTATTCTTGGAGAACAAATCCTCCCAATACCTCAGCATGAGCCCCTATGCATGCCACATGCTTCTGTCCTTCTGGACACAGTTTACTGGGTTAGGTGTGGACACCTAACTGGAGCTAGGTCAACCTGAATTTAGACCCAAGACAGACCAGAGTCTGAAAACTGTCAGTTCTTATAGATTTGGGGCCAGAGTCAATATTTGTGCTTTAAAAGTCACTGGGCAAGTGAGTGTGCCCAAGAGTGAGGGTCAGTTCTGGTTTGTATATAGTGAAGTAAAGTGAGAGTGTTGGTCGCTGAGTCCTGTCTGAGTCTCTGTGACCCCATGGCCTGTAGCACACCAGGCTCCTCTGTCCATGGGATTCTCCAGGCAAGAGTACCAGAGTGAGTAGCTATTCCCTTCTCCAGGGGATCATCCCAACCCCCGGGATCGAACCCGGGTCTAATGTATTGCAGGCAGATTCTTTACAGTCTGAGCCACCAGGGAAGTTCCAAGGTTTTTATATAACGAACAGGAAAATTATCCAATTACATATGATATTCTCCATCTAAAAGTATAGACAAACACCAGTTTTTGATAAAATACCGCTTATAGTTCTGAAATAAATGTCTCTGGTAGTAGGAAAGAGGAATTTTGCAGAAGCCTGCGCTGTTTCTGTCAGCTCAACTTTCATTTGGAAATTTCAGACTTTTTTTAAGTCAAGTATCTTTTCTTCTTTCTGGAAAGTTATTTAGATACAAAAATGTAAAAGAGAGTCACAGTGATTGATTTTAGCCTTTTTTAATAAAATTCTCTTTGTGAGAAAACCATTTTACCTCTACTTTCACACAGGGTTTTTGCTGACTGATACATTTTTTGAAAACAAAACAAGATTAAAAAAATTTTTTTTTTTTCTCTAAAGATTGGAGTGTAGCTTTAAGAGTTAATTATAACCAACTTGAGTTAAGTGCCTAATATGTGCTAGCCACTCCGCTCAGGGCCTTGAATACAGATTGCATTTCATTCTCCTAACAGTTTGATGAAGCGGTTACTGTTATCATTATTTTACAGATAATGAGCCTTAGTGAAGTTAAGTAAGTTAATTATAGCTTTACAGTAGTAAGTTTTAACACCTGAATTTTAGCCCAAACAGATCTTCTTCTGACCTCTTAACCACAACAAAAAGTATGTTAGTGTATTAGAGATAAGGAAGAAATTATCAGGTCATTTTAAAATTTTAATTATTTTTCTGAATCTCTTGTTTAACTAGAGAGAAGGTTATATCCTTCTCTCTAGGTTATATCCTGTTTAAGAAGATGTATTGTAGTCAGTCTCACAACTAGTGATTATTATAAAACCAGTGCTAAATTTATTATTTTATCTTTTATGGTATGCCGGTATATTACAGAAATTAATGAGCATGCCCTGAAAGACCATTTCTATATATGTTCCACTGTGTGTATAAATTATATCTTCAGATAATATTTATCAACTGTGACATTATAGAATATCCCAAATGTTAAAGAACCCAAAAAAAGAGCATTAGATTATCATTAGGGCATCAAAGATGTCATCCTCTACTGCTTTTTAAATTGGCTAAGTGTGTCAAATTTGAATGCAAAAAAGTTTAGTAAAGGGTCATGGTATTTGGCCTTGAAATAAAACAAAATGATCAGGAGATTATTCCCTTGTTTTGGAAAATAAAATAGTGTCTTTCATTGTGGATCCTGGGACCTAGGGGAGGAGGAAACCCAACAGTTATTTAAGCAGCTCCATTATCAAGTATGGCCTTAATTGTGTGTGAGGATAAGAAACTTGGGTGAAAAAAAGCTCTTCTGTGCTGTCAGCTGGGAGTCTTGGGAAGAGGAACCTAGAGTTGGGGAAGTTGACTTTTTAAAATATTTTAATGAAATATTTCATAAAATAAATATTTTTCAGTAAATATTTTAATGAAAAATTTTGTTTTTTTAAATTTCCGTTTGAAAATGTCAGACTATTTCCAAAATGCTGACTTGATACAGGCGAAGTAAACGGGAGAGCTTGATGTTGCTTCAAAAATGGGTGTGCTGACAGAGAAAAGGGCCCCCACAACTGGAAATGACGCGGCAGTGCCGGGCCCATTGTTTACTGCTGTGTAGATGTTCCCGTCCACAGAGAAGGTTGTCTTCAGCACTCCTATCTCTAGAAACATTCAATAGAATAATATATTTTTTAACTGACCTATATAAGCAGTTGGCACACAAAACTCAGGCCTCTGTTCTAATTTATAGTGTGCTTTTTGTCCTTTGCTTTCATAGTTAAACCTAAGAGGAGCTCCCTACTTATGAGAGAATGGGAGGTTTGTTTTCGTTTTAATTTATTTGTTTATTTGATGGCTCCAGGGCTTAGTTGCGAAGTGCAGGATCTTCCATCTTCATTGTGGCAGGTGGGCTCTTTAGTTGTGGCCGATGGGATCTAGTTCCCTGATCAGGAATAGAATCCGGGCCCCCAGCATGGAGAGCATGAAGTCTCAGCCCCCTGAGCCACCAGGGAAGTTCCAGGGAGTTTTTATTTTCTAAGATTTGTTTTTATAAATCAGTTTTCATTCTTCAAATGAGCTCAGCTTTACTGTACAATGATTGCAGTGCTAACTCAATCATCATTTAACAGCGGTAGCAAACTATAGCTCCGTGTTGCTTTCTGTGAAAGGCAAGGACAAGCCTGTTCAAATTATTCTTCACTACTTCGGAAGATGTGAACTGACATGAAAATAGCCTTTAACTCTTATTTCCTCTTAAATTTCTCAGTTAAAAATGTAACCTTTTTTTTTTTGAACACTAAGAAAAATGAAGAAAAAACACTTTGGATTCATCTTTCTATTTTTAAATTCTCTCTTTAGGTCTATGAAAAATTCTTTAGTTACATGATTAAATTTTCTAGCCTAAGGTATGGTATTGAAACTACAGCATAAAATCTAACTTCCCCTTCTCCCTCAGTACCTATGAAATAAGCAAAACGAGCTAAACTTTTTTTTTTTTTAACTAACATGAATCAATAACTAATGAGCCGTGTGTGTGAATGTTAGTTGCTCAGTCATGTCTGGCTCTTGGAGACCCCATGGACTGGAGTCCACCAGGCTCCTCTGTCCATGGGGTTTTCCAGGCAGGAATACTGGAGTGGGGTGCCATTTCCTTCTCCAGCGGATCTTCTGGACCCAGAGGTCGAACCCTGTCTCCCGCATTGTAGGCAGATTCTTTACCGACTGAGCTATACCAGGGAAGCCATAATAAGCCATACCTTAAAGCAACTTTGGAAACTCTTGTCTCCAGTTAAAAAACGAACAGCTCTGAATTGGAACAGAGAAGTATAGTGCTGCTTAGTTCTTAAATCCGCTCTGTACTTCTAGAGTTGTACCACTGAGTTGACTAAGTTCTGATACTTCTCACAAATACTCGTTTGTAGAGAAATACATTTTGTGGGTCCTTATCTTTCTGTTCTTTTGACTAAGCACTAGAAGCAGAGACCTACTAGAAATGAATGAAAGGGAAGACGTGGATAAGAACTGAATGGGCGTTTTACTGCTGGGAAAATGATCCAAAGTATGAGGATATCTTTCCACAGAAGCAGAATGTCTTTCCCCAGTGAGCTGGGTGGGACTCTGGTAGAAAGCGTCTACTTAGAGTAGAGTCCAGGTATCATTCTACTAAAGAATAACCACCACATAGCCAAACTACATCCCTCTTCTCCGTATAGGTCTTCCAAGCTATGGAAAGATGGTAGGATTGTGAGGCACCAGAATCAGCCATCAATTAGTAGCTGAGAGTGGGGGGGAAAGCGTACCAGTCTTATTAATGGTGGTGGTGGTTTAGTCACTAAGTCATGTGTCTGACTCTTGCAACCCCAGGGACTGTAGCCTGCCAGGCTCCTCTGTCCATGGGGTTTCCCAGGCAAGAATACTGGAGTGGGTTGCCATTTCCTTCTCAAGGGATCTTCCTGACCCAGAGAATCAAACCCAGGTCTCCTGTATTTCAGGCAGGTTCTTTTTTTTTTTTTTTTCCAATTAATTACTTTATTTTAATTGGAGGCTAATTACTTTACAATATTGTGGTGGTTTTTGCCATACATTGACATGAATCACAGGTTTATAGCAGGCAGATTGTTTACCGACTGGGCTACAAGGGAAGCCCAGAGAGAAACTCAAATCAGGTACAGTCTTTCAGAGCGTATGCAAGACCTTGACTGAAACCAACCATGTGCAGAAGGAAGAAAACAAAAAATATATCTATATCATAGCACTTGTGCAAACAGTTATACAAACCTGCTAGAGCTAAATGAAATAAATACAGTGTACACCAAAAAATCCAGAGGAAAACTGTAACCCAAATAGCCCAAAGAAAATCTCACAGTTGCTTCACATTAAAGAACAAATTAATAAGAACACATATTCAATAAAGTCAGATCCCAAAGCCTAGAAGACAAAAGGGATATATCATAATACATCTGAGGAAACAAATTGAGGACCAAATGAAAATCATTATTGATTAAGTGACTAACCAAATATGAGGTAATAGATAAACACCGGATTGTCTTAGAGACATAGTAAAATCACCTGTGATAATGATAGTGTACATGAATGAAACAGATGAGAATACTGGCTTTCGAGAACCTTACAGGTATGCAACACAGCTAAAGTTAATTCAACATAAGTGTAATTTGTGTCCCTGAATGGAAGACCCAAAATATGGAATAAATCATATAATATAGGAGGAATTCTTTAAAATGAAGCATTGAATCTGTGTATTAAAAAAAAACACAGTATATTTCAGGAAATTTATAATCAGAACATGAATTTGAGATGTGTCCTAGATAAGCTGATACACTCGTAAGAAAAATAATTCTTTAGACATTCAGGCAGCAAAATGCTATCAAAGGGAAAAGACAGTGATAAAAATTGTCAAAATCAAAAATACTCCAAAAATACAAAATTCACTGAACTCTTACTGTGTGTGTATTTAAGGATGTGATGGGGTTTGCAGAGCTGGAGGAATTGCTTAAAAAATTAAAATTCAGTAAATCAATCAAAATGAAGAATTCATGAATGAAAAAACTGTATAAAAGATGTGGCTGTGAGCATTTAATCCTCTCTGAGATGATGTGAATGTTAAACAATTTGGGGAATAATTGACAACCAAGAGAGTATAAATATATAAATCCAGACAATTTAAAAATGGTAATATAATTAACAAAATAGCAAAGTTACAGAGGAGAATTTGGAAGAAGCATGAGAATGCTAATATCCTCATCCCTCATTGAGACCAGGGAGTTAGTTGATGCCAACTAAACTAAACATGTAGTTAGAAATTATTCTAGTCTTAGTTTTTTTCAAAATTCTTTTTTTAAAAAATTGATCTTTTAAGAAATATACCTGCTAACAGTTTTTAAGATTCAGTTTGATTACTGCTATTCATTTCAAATTTAATTAAGTGATATTCTATAAATTAAGATTAATAAACAGATGAGTCCCATTTTTTAAAATGTCTTTGTGTTCATCAGTTTATCTTCTTTCACGTATATACATGAACATTCCCTCACACATATGCAATTTCTTGTTTGTGGGTTTGGAATAACTTTTTCCTTCTTTTTGCTTTTATTTTGTATTTTTCTGCATTGTTTTAATTCTCTGTACTGAGCATATCTAGCTCTTCTGAAAATCAGTTCAGTTGCTCAGTTGTGTCCGACTCTTTGCATCCCCATGGACTGCAGCATGCCAGGCCTCCCTGTACATCACCAGCTTACTCAAACTCATGTCCACTGAGTGAGTTCTGAAAATAATGGAGCAATTATTATTTTCTTTTTAAAGTAAAGACAGACTGAAGATAGGTTGCAAGCAAATGCATCAATATATTAAGGTGTTACCATGATTAAACTTTGGGAAGCTGTGAATGTAGGGTTTTATTCCATTCTTTTTTTTTTTTTTTTTTTAAAGTCAAAAGTTAAAATATTAAAAGGACTTAGTAGCTCATGTCTAGATATCATCTTACTTTAGTTAGAAGATACTTATTAGAGACCTGCAAGCCTTCTCAAAAATAAAAGTCATATAGTTTATGTTTCATATTCCCATGTATTAGGAAGTCAGTAAGCAAAAAATATTTAATGTGATTAAAATTTTTGTCAAAAAGCATATTCACTAAAATGCATGCACTCTTTTCCTATAAAGAATCTTAGATTTTCCACCAGAATATATTGACTTTTATATGTTTTAACAGGTTTTATAATGTAATACCCCAATCCTCTGATAATTAGAAGCTAGAAATTGGAGAGGAGAAGTTCAGACCAAAGAGTGATAGGTGATAGAGTGATTGTAGTAACAAGAAGAAAAAGAGCTGACTGCCTAACTGAGCGAGGAAGTAAGCAAATTCTAAATGAGGAGAAAATAAACAAAAAACAGAGAAACAAGAGCCAGAGCATCATCATGGTTTGAGAGGACTTAGCACAGGAGTAAATTTTTCTACTCACCTCTGTAGTTCTTAAGCACCACATACTGTAGAAAACACAGAATTCCATAATCCTAATTATGATCCTGAGTCATTAAAACATCATGTGTTGTATATTTAAAATAGGGACTTCCCTGGTGGCTCAGTGGTAAAGAATCCAGCTGCCAATGCTGGTGACATGCGTTCAGTTCCTAGATTGGAAAGATCCCCTGGAGAAGGAAACGGCTACCCACTCCAGTATTCTTGCCTGGAAAATCCCATGGACAGAGGAGCCTGGAGGGCTTCAGTCCATGGGTCACAAAGAGTCAGATATGACTTATCAGCTGAACAATAACAGCAATATTTAAGTTAAGAATTCAGAGATACTTAAATTATATTTTGATATGCCCATAAAAATCATTTTGGAACGTAAAGGAGTAATTTTTTTATTATTTGGAAAAATAACTTGAATATCCCCACTCCTAACGATGCCGAATAAATGAGGCATTTCTCTAATTATTGTTTTACATTTTGTTGCATGAAAACAATGCAATTAGCATACAGGCACATAGCATTAGTCTTGTCTATTCTCTTTCTAAGTAGTGGATGGTAATCTTCAAATAAATAATTACCCTTCTTTTTAAGTTCCTTAAGACAGAAAATGCATAGAATATACCCCTCTACTTCATAGTTTAATAATCTACATTCTCCATAAGGGAAAAATGAGTACATTTATTACCTGAATTTTGTGAGGCTATAAATATTACCGTAGAAAACTTAATTGGCTGTTAAAACTTGAAAAAGTGAGTGCACAGATGCTCTGCTTATTTTTTTCTTCAAATCCTTCCACCTATGTATCACGCCATATGCTGTTGACAAAGGAAGACATATCCTGGTAGAACTGGGCTTATAAAAACCTTTGTGAAGTTCTCAAATCTAATCATGGTGAATGACAGCATCTTTCTGCTGCTTATCAGGTTATTATTTCCATTTACAATGATCTCTAACCATTTTTGAATGCAAATTTAACAGAATTTGAGAGCTGGCAAGTAGTCTGTGATTTTCCAATGACATCAACGGAGAGAAAGATTGTCCTCAATGAGATTTGTCTAGTGACAACACATTTGTCAAAACCTTCCTAAGATCCAAGCACTTAACAGTTGGTACTCAGTTGTATCTGACTCTTTTGCGACCCCATGGTCTGTAGCCCACCAGGCTTCTCTGTCCGTGGAATTTTCCAGGCAAGAATACTGGAGTAGGTTGCCATTTCCTTCTCCACGGATCTTCCCAACCCAGGGATTGAACCCACATCTCTTGCGTCTCCTGCGTGGCAGACGGATTCTTTACCACTGTGCTACCTGATTGCATTCTACTTAAAGTGAGAAAGAAGTATGTCAACTTACAAACTAAGACTCAGTCTTGAAAATAAGCTTTAATATGTATGCAGTGAGGAATCAGGACATTTGAGTTCTAATGGAGATTTCTTAGTGATTAGAAATATTACCCCACTATTCCTTACTAGAATAGATGATCTCAGTAGCCCTTTCTGGACTCTAAAACTTTATAATTTATTCACAGGCTATTCATGGAATCTAACATGGTCATGCTGCTTTTTAAAACAGTAACTATAACAGAAATGTGGAGAATGTATTTGTAGAAGGTAGAGACAAATTTAGAGATAAAAGGCTGTCTGCTAGTCTGCGTGAGACATGGTGAAGCTGTAACTTTGGGACGGAGCAGAGAGGAGAGGATCAAGTCCAGAGGTGTTTTGGAACTAGAGGTGAGCAGAACATAGTGAACCACTGAATGCTGTGGTAGGAAAGAGACTGGGACTTGGCTTGACTGCAGTGGGGGCTATGTAAATAGTAGGTCCATTACGAGGATGTAGATTAAAATGAATAAATGTATGTACAGTATGAAATGTCCTTGAGACATTGGCTGGAGCTAGTTAAAAGATGAGAGAGTAATAATGGGAGAGAAACTGAGAGTAGACAGATTTGGTTGGAAGACTCATGATAGGCTAATGAGGAATCAGTGAAGACGGGGATATTGAAGACCAGGAAAAAAGAGGTGAGAATCAGGGGAAACTGAAGAGAAAGATTCAGAAGGAGAAAGCGGGAATAAACTCATACATCTGAAGCCTCTAACTTTGAAAGGAGGGAGACTTCTTTGCCTGAGGGTAGGTGGGAAGAGTGAGTTTGGGCTTACATCAGTTCAGAGGTGGGAGTTAGAAAACGTACAAAGCTCTACAAAACCTCTCTATTATCTGGAAGCTTCTGGTTGCTTAAGCGTACAGAGTCTAAAGGTTTGGAGTCACTGTCCATCACGTGGCTGAGCCAAAGTCTTCACTGTTTCCCTGACTCTCAGCAGCAGGTTCTTCAGAGTCCTAGTGTTTTATTGTAATATCCAAGATATGCCAAGAGGGGAAGAGTTCAGCTGAGGAAATGGTTAGTAACTCCTTCAAGCCCTCATATACTGTGTTTTTCAGAAAAGAAGAGAATTGAAGTCAATACTAAAATGCTCAGGAAAATCAAGAAACATAATTATAGTTTCTGAACAAATTAGTATTCCAAGCATCACCTCAGACTATCTGGTTCCCTTTTATAAAATCAATTTAATTAGTGTGTGTGCATTTTAATAAAAAATTTATCAATCTGGTAGGTTGCTACCAGATTGAAATTGCTACCAGTAAATATTTTACGCATCCTTTTCTTGGTCTGAGTTACAGCCACTTTTGCTGTACTTTTTGAATCTTTTAAATGGTTTCAGAGAGCTTTCATTGTAAAAGTAAGAGTTGAAGTTCAACCAGTCTTTGTCAACTAATGATGTGTTTTCAGGCACTTTTTCCTTTATCTGCCAACTGTTTCCAAAGTAAAACAGTTCATATATAAATGTATCTGGTTTAGCAAGCCATCCTGTGGAGAGGAAGAAAGCACCATCTCTTAAAGGATACCAGAGCCAAAGATTTTTTTTTTTTAAATAATCGATATTGAGACTGTTACTTATATTCTTCATTTAAGGACTGTTTGGTGGTCCTGGTTTTTACCTGTTTTGAAGTAAAATCATTTTGTTGCAATTGGGGACAACATGTCTCTCCACCTAAGGAAGATTAATGTGGTCTCTTGAAGTTTTTTGAATATGTATTTTTAGTTAATTGAATTTATTGCATCCAGATGGGTTTTCCCACTTCTTGAGTGCAGCCTGTATTCTGTTAATAACATTTATGAAATTAGCATCTCCATAGAAAAAGTGTAATATAGATAACTAGACTAACAGACATACATAAGTATGTATGTCTACATGCATATCACAAGACACCTTTACGTAGATTTTATGAAAAGAAATTAGAAACCTGTCTGTAAATAATTGAAATTTTTAAGTGATTTTTTTTTTTTTTTTACTTGTCATTTCTGCTTTTGTGACTGCCATTGGGAAACAGAATCATTTGGTTTAACTTCATGTAGTTTCAGGACTTTTTCTATTAACTTATTATGAACATTTACAGATTGAGTTTTCTAATTCCCTGTCAATTTAGATGATGAACTGTTAGCAATTTTGAACTGTGTACTTAAAAGAATAACTTTAATAAAGGAAAGGATTTTAGTGTAAATCATAAACTTCTAATGAATGCGCTCTTCCTATCATTATCAGCCTTTTTAAAGTTGGCACTCTTTATGTTAATATTCAGAGGCTAGATCTCAGAACAATTAGTTTTCTTTGTTCATATATACAAAAGTACAAAGTATATCTTTATTTTTATTTCTATAAAGATTTTAATCTGAAATCTTTTCAGTTGTCCGACGCACTTTCCGCAAGGCCACTTTGAAGCAACCTGACCTACAAGTTTCTTAGGTCTTAAATATGCCTTTCTTTGAAGATCTTAGGGGACTAATACAGGTTGCAGAGAATAAAGACCTGTTATATGTACAGGGTCACTGGGCCTGAAGCCCCTTTAAAACCTAGATGCTTTCCCAGTCAGAAGGTAGGATGCAGAAGAGATAGTGTTGAAGTGTCAACCTAAGCCTCGAAGGCAAAACACCCATAGTTCAGGCTGAGCAGTCACCTTTACGTGTCCATTTATCAAAACTACATTCCCTCCTGAAACATGAGCAAAGCTGTATAGGACTCTTGTTTACAGCAGAACTCTGATAATTACGTTCTGATTTTTCTTTTTCAGACATTGACATTTTATTTTTGACATTGGCTCCAGCTTTCAAGATAAATGTCTGTTATAATGTCTCTGCCTAATGTTCATTTTAGAGTTCACAATTGTTTCATTTTTATTTTCTATATTTTTTCTAGTGTCAAATATAATTTATAGTTTATATAAAATAAGTTTTAGATATAATATAGCCCAGATTCAGAGAAGGCAATGGCAACCCACTCCAGTGTTCTTGCCTGGAGAATCCCAGGGACGGGGGAGCCTGGTAGGCTGCCGTCTCTGGGGTCGCACAGAGTCGGACACGACTGAAGCGACTTAGCAGCAGCAGCAGCAGCCCAGATTAAGAACCCATGCCTAGGAATATGGTGAAAACTAAGTAATTCATAGTAGGATGCAATAAGCATTGGTTATGAGCTTGCTACATAAATTAAGATCCATTTATTGGTCCCAGGTCAGCTATGTCATTTTCTGCAACTTATCTGCACCAAACTTCATGTTTTTTATCTCTAAAATAGATCAAATATTATTTTCTTCATAAGATGCTTGAACAAAGTAAGAAAATGTTTACAAAGTACCCAGGAAAGCCAAGTGTTTAATAAACTTTATCTGTGTCTTTAAATGTTGGCTGTTATGGCAAAATACCCTCAGAACATAAAGTCATATTTGATAGTTGGCTACCAGCTCAGTTCCTCAACTGTGGGAGCAGAAGTATGTATATTTCCCACTTAGGACACAGAAAGTGGGCCAAAACAAGCAAGTGAAGGCCGGTCTTTCAAAAGACCTCAGGTATTTGGTTGTTTTGAGCCATTCAAGCTGCTTGTCTCTCAGCAGCTGATAGGTCTAACAAAAACAAAAAAACATAATGAGAAAGAGGCATCTAGATACACATATGTAGTTTTGGATACAAAAAATTGTAGCAATGGTGGGACCAAGGAAAGATGAAATTCTTGTGCTCTGAAGTAATGCATTTATAATTACCAAGGTTGGATACCCATTTAAAAGTTTCTGTGTTGATGGATCTCTGGGGATATAGACATTTGCATTTTATACTTCTTTTATTGTGATAATCTGACCAGAAAGAAAGTGTGAAAGTTTGAAACCTTGAGATTAAAATAAGTTTGCTTATTATAAATATGTAGCCTATTTGTATGTCCTTGGATGTACCATCTTCTCTCTGTGTCATAGTGTCTCTGGCTAAATAAGGCAAATGGAATAAATTATAGACCAGGTAAAAGTTCTAAAAATGTATGGTTCTTTGTATTTTTATTTAGAACAAGATATAATATTCTTTTTAAATCTTCCCTTCGCACAAATTTTTTATATTTGGTTTATAAATAAGCTTTTTTATTGTAAATCTCTATTCAAGCATCTAGAAAAGAAGCAAGAGGTAGTGATGGTTGACACAGAAAAAGTCCATGCTTTTCTAACATTGTAATAATGATAACATTGTTGAGCTCTTAATAGATAACATTGTTGAGCTCTTAATATATGCAAAGTAGTTTACTGTGTATATTAATAAGCTTTATCATATGGAAACCCAAAATAACTACTGACATACAAATGATGGAGAGGTTGAGAACAATAAATGGTAGTGCAAACATTCAGCCAACTCTAGCTTGCACCCCATGGATGACAGGCACTTCCGAATGCTACTCAGGGTGACTAAATCTTATTACTGGATTATTTCTAGGTGGCATTCATCTTTGTATTTTCTGTTCATCTCTTCCTTATACTTATTTGTGCTACTCTAAGTATGAATGCCTTTTTCCTTGTTGATAGCTTTGCTTCTTGTCAGTCAGTCTTATAAAACATCTCAAAATGGATTTGATTGTTTTGTCTTTCTATAGGATGATTATTAATACTTAACGTCTTTTCATAAAAAAGGATAATATTATTTCCCTAAAATTAATTTGATTATAGTGAATAAAACACCATAGCCATATTTTTGTAACACTTGAATGTCCAATAGTGATAAATGGATAGAAACTTGAAGATTTCTTAGCACATGTGTGCGTACTCGGTTGTGTCCGACTCTTTGCGACCCCATGCACTGTAGCCTGCCAGACTCCTCTGTCCATGGAATTTTCCAGGCAAGAATACTGGAGTTGGTTGCCATTTCCTACTCCAGGGGATCTTCCCAACCCAGGGATTGAACCCTCCTGCATTGACAGGTGGATTCTTGACCACAGAGCCACCTGGGAATCTTTATAGACATATAAAACTTTTAATCGCCTTTCAACCATTTTCCTATGGCATACCAGAATTATTAGAGCCTATCTAGATATCCACAATGTAAAATAATGAAGTTGGACCTTTACCTTACACTATATATAAAAATGAATTCAAAATGTACCAAGGACCTACATTCAAGAGCTAAAACAGTAAAACTCTTAGGAGAAAATATAGGGTAAAATCTTAATGACATTGGATTTAGTATTCCTGGAAGATATACAAGTGGTCAATAATCACATGAAAAAGATGCTCCGCATTTCTAACTTTTAGGGGAAATACAAATCAGAATGCCATGAGTTACTGCTTCATACCAACTAAAATGGCTATATGAGAAACAACAAACAAGAGAAAATAACAAGTGTTGTCAGGGCCATTGAGAATTAGGGAGCCTTGTGTGTTACTGGCAGAAATGTAAAGTGCCACCACCGCTGTGGAAAACAACTGATAGTTCCTCAAAAATGAAGCATAGAGTTGCCATATGATCCAGCAATTAACTTCTCAGTGTTTACCCAAAAGAATTAAAAGCAAGGACTCAGATAATAGTATATCAAGGTTTATAGCAGTATTATTAGCTATAAAATAGAACTCAGGTGTCCAACATCAAACAAAAAGATGAATAAAGTATGTTATATACTTAAAATGGAATATTATTCAGCCTAAAAAATAACTGAAATTTTGAATGATGAACTTTGAAGATGTTACTCTAAGTGAAGTAAGCCAGACACAAAAGGAAAAATAGTTCTCTATATAGTTCCACATATACAAAGTAGTTAGGCAGATTCATAGGAGGGGAATGTGGACTGGAGGTTGCCATGGGCCAAAGGAGAGAAGGCAGTAGGGAGATTTTGTTTCATGGATACAGAGTTCTGGTACCCATTAAACAAACAAACAAAAAACAGTATCCCCGAAAAAAAGCTTCTCCAATGGATGGTAGTGATGGTCACATACTGTGAATGCACTTCATACCAATAGGTTGTACCCTTGAAAATACTTGAAAGAATAGCTTTTTTGTTATGCATATTTTATCACCACGAAAAACCACTTTACTGTAAAAAAAAGTTAGACATCTATCCACAATATATGGATGTATTCTATTTATAAACCTTGTACTTTAAGTATCAGTCTGCTGTTAACTACTTCTACATTTGAATTTATAAACTTACAATACTCATACAATGATTCCTAGTTATGTGGTTGCTGTATCAGATCAGATCAGATTAGATCAGTCACTCAGTCGTGTCCAACTCTTTGCGACCCCATGAATCTCAGCACTCCAGGCCTCCCTGTCCATCACCAACTCGCAGAGTTCACTGAGACTCACATCCATCGAGTCAGTGATGCCATCCAGCCATCTCATCCTCTGTCGTCCCCTTCTCCTCTTGCCCCCAATCCCTCCCAGCATCAGAGTCTGAACCAGAGATCAAATTCCCAACATCCCTTGGATCATCGCAAAAGCAAGAGAGTTCCAGAAAAACATTTACTTCTGATTCATGACTATGCCAAAGCCTTTGACTGTGTGGATCATAACAAACTGTGGAAAATTCTTAAAGAGATGGGAATACCAGACCATCTGTATGCAGGTCAAGAAGCAACAGTTAGAACCGGACATGGAACAACAGACTGGTTCCAAATTGGGAAAGGAGTACATCAAGGCTGTTATTGTCACCCTGCTTTTTTTTAACTTATATGCAGAGTACATCATGCAAAATGCAAGAGTAGATGAAGCACAAGCTGGAATCAAGATTGCTTGGAGAAATGTCAGTAACCTCAGATATGCAGATGACACCACCCTTATGGTAGAAAGTGAAGAACAACTCAAGAGCCTCTTGATGAAAGTGAAAGAGGAAACTGAAAAAGTTAGCTTAAAATGCAACATTCAGAAAACTAAGATCATGACATCTGGTCCCATCACTTCATGGCAGATAGATGGGGAAACAATGGAAACTGAGAGACTTTATTTCTTTGGGCTCCAAAATCACTGCAGATAGTAACTGCATCCATGAAATAAAAAGACGCTTGCTCCTTGGAAGAAAAGCTGTGACCAACCTAGACAGCATATTGAAAAGCAGAGACATTACTTTGCCAACAAAGGTTCGTCTGGTCAAGGCTATGGTTTTTCCCATATGGATGGGATGGATGGGTCGTGTATGGATGTGAGAGTTGGACTATAAAGAAAGCTGAGGGCCAAAGAATTGATGCTTTTGAACTGTGATGTTGGAGAAGACTCTTGAGAGTCCCTTGGACTGCAAGGAGATCCAGCCAGTCCATCCTAAAGGAAATCAGTCCTGAATATTCATTGAAAGGACTGATGCTGAAGCTGAAACTCCAATACTTTGGGCACCTAATGTGAAGACCTGACTTATTGGAAAAGACTCTAATGCTCGGAAAGATTGAAGGTGGGAGGAGAGGGGATGACAGAGGATGAGATGGTTGGATGGTATCACCAGCTTGATGGACATAAGTATGAGCAAGCTCGGGGAGTTGGTGATGGACAGGGAAGCCTGGCGTGCTGCAATCCATAGGGTCGCAAAGAGTCAGACACGACTGAGCGACTAAACTGAACTGAACAAAAGTGGACATACTATGTTGAAATGATAATCATTATAGCTAATGTTCATTGGGTACCTGATACTGTTTGTTTTCTTCAACTACTTTAACTCTTTAATGCTTACATCAATAGTACTAGGGACTTTTTATTTTTTTGGTCATTTTATAGGTAAAGACACTAAAGCTCAGAGAGGTTAAGTAACTTTCCTAAATCACAGAGATAGCTAAGTAGCAGACCTGCAATTGTATCACAAGATGGCTAGCTTCTAAGCTTGTCATTTTCACCAATTTCAGTTCCATCCAGTATTTGCTATAATGTTCATTCTTTGGCTCTGATTTGTTTTTTTCCCCTCATTGACCAATCTTAATTCCAGTGAATCTGATTATTCATTAATTAATTCAGTCAAGAGATTTCATACTTGCCATATGCATATGTTCTTCCTAGCCCTGAAAATACAGTGATGGAAGAGACAGAACTTATGTTGTAGTAGTTGAGGAAAGAGGAAATAGATAAGTAAATAAGCAAGCAAATAAAGCCAGTAAGGTAATTTTAGATCATTTTTTAGTGCTATGAAGAAAATT
The DNA here is from genome assembly GCF_000754665.1 of Bison bison bison. Lineage (NCBI taxonomy): Eukaryota > Metazoa > Chordata > Mammalia > Artiodactyla > Bovidae > Bison > Bison bison. The sequence continues at coordinate 3,466,932 of NW_011494961.1, forward strand.
GGATGGTATGTGGCAAGTGACTGGGGGCTGACTTGAAGGTGATGACCAGGGAAGGGCCACTGTGCGGTGTTAGGAGCAGAAGTCCAAAGCCTGAGAAGATCTGGAAGTAGAGATTCTACCCACAATAAGCAACAGGCACAGTTCTAAGAATGACCTCAGTGAGGAGTCAAAGGAAGGTCAGTGCTTAAAATATCACAAGGACTTGGGGACAGGGTTGTAAAGTAATGCATAAGATAGGTACGCTGACAGAGCTCAAAAGGCCTTGAGGGCCAAAGAAGGGAATTGTTCTTTGAGACCCCATGCACTGCAGCTCACCAGGCTTCCCTGTCCTTCACTATCTCCCAGAGCTTGCTCAAACTCATGTCCATTGAGTCGGTGATGCCATCCAACCATCTCGTCCTCTGTCGTCCCTTTCTCCTCTTGCCCTCAGTCTTTCCGAGCATCAGGGTCTTTTCCAATGAGTTGGTTCTTCGCATCAGGTGGCCAAAGTGTTGGAGCTTCAGCTTGAGCATCAGTCCTTCCAATGAATATTCAGGGTTGATTTCCTTAAGGATGGACTGGTTTTCTCTCTTTGCCGTCCAAGGGACTCTAAAGAGTCTTCTCCAACACCAGAGTTCAAAGTAGACCTGCTGTTGTGCTGTGTGCTGTGAGAAACCTCTGGAAAGCTTAGAGCTGGGACGTTAAGGATCTGTTTCTCTCGCAGTAGTGTGGTGAAGCAGCTATAGGAGGCCAGATGGAAGCAGGGGAAATGGATACTGCAGGAGTTCAACAACAACAAAAGATAGTGATTTGAGTAAGGGCAGGTGAGAAAGAGAGAAAAACTTGTGTCATCTTGAGAAGGTAAATTGGAGTTTTGGGAATGAACTGTAGAGATATATATATATACACACACACACACACACATATATATATATATATATATATATATATAGTAAATGTATAGAGAACATTCAGAGCTTAGAAAAGGACAGGAATTTAAAAGAACGGGATTCCTGCTCCTTTTACTGGGGCAGAACTGCAGAGCAAGTTTCTCACTTACAGCACAGCATCTTCAGCTCATTTTCCCTGGGGAGAACCTTCCCTTCCATCCATCCTTCCCTTTTCTGACTGAATTTCTGTCCTAGTCCTAACCAAAGATAATATTGAAAGGAAAATGTGACAACCTCACAGGATAACTGGAAGAGCTTAAAACATTTTACAATGAGAAAAGTGTATAGAAACTCTGGTATTTCAGAATATCAGATAACAAACACAACATAGTCTTCCAGAGGTACATCTGGGAACCGTTACTAGCCTGTGTTAAATTTTTCTGTTCTGTAGGAAGTCAAGCTCTTGAGTTCAGAAAAGCTCCTTCTCTACTGTTTGTTCAGCACTCCCAGAAGTGATTCAGATTAAATGAATCTGTTCTCTGGGTGGCAGAGATCATGTCCAGTGGCATTTGTCTCTCATGCACACATTCATTTGTTCATCTATTATATCACTTCTGTGTGAAAGGTATTCTGCCAGATACTTGGCAACCAAAAAAAAAAAAAATGCATAACCCTTCTAAATGTGAGTAAATTTACCAGACCACGACCCTGTCTAATCACCAACCCCTTACCCTGTTGATTCTCCTTTGCAAACCAGCACACTGTGGCACCAGCTGAAAACATTTTTAATTATAGGCTTATCTGCATCTAGTGACCTAGTGGTAAGGTATTTGTGGTCTGATTGGGGAGTGACCACATCCTGTGGTTTAATGTTGTGTGTGTTTTTTTTTCTTTTTTTGAAGATTCTAAACTTAACTGTTTTCATTTCATATTTCCACTGACTTATTTATAGTAATAGCTAAGCATTTATGCTTCAAAAATTTGAATTGATGTATTTTTACATATGACATGGGTGTTTGGTTATATTGTACTTGATGATGTCCTACTATGTTATATATTTTCTAGTTTTTTAAGGTTAGGGATCATCATATCCATCTACTAATATATGTCTCATACATAGACACTTGGTAAATACTTGTTTTAAAAAAAATAAATGTGCAAGTGACTGGAAAGACAGAAGTTTTATATCCCCTCTTTAAAGGAAAATTTTAATAACAGAAATTCTCCATACTTCCACTTCTCTGTTTTAAATGATTTCATATTTGCATCTACTCTTTCCCAGTAATGTTTATTAAGCTGCTTCTTTTTCAAGTAATGTTTTTGAGCTACTAATATGTCTCAGGCATTCTGTTACACTTTGGTGTTACTCTGTGTTTTGGGGTATCTCATAGGAGATACGAAAAAAAATGAATAAGACATGGTCTTTGCCATTCCTGATCTTGAGATACAGTTAGGGATTTAGGTGTAGAGCAGATGGTCTCAGTGTCATGTGTAATTTAAATCAAACAAGCACAGTGTGTTGTTAGTGGGTTTTAGGGAAGCCTTCCTGGAAAAGCCTTGGGCTTCTTTTTTGAAGAGTGTAAACTGAAAGAAAACAGAATATAGGCCATCTAGGCATTATCAGCAGGGAATCATTAAAAACACATGGAGATATAATGCATGTAGCTGAAGTCTAAGGCAATTTATGTGAAATAAAAAGAGCTCTGCAAGAGAGCCAGCCCATGAGATCTGTGTATGCAGTGGTTAGGTCTTGAAACTATATGCTACAGATGCTTTTGAACTGTGGTGTTGGAGAAGACTCTTGAGAGTCCCTTGGACTGCAAGGAGATTCAACCAGTCCATCCTAAAGGAAATCAGTCCTGAATATTCATTGGAAGGACTGATGCTGAAGCTGAAACTCCAATACTTTGGCCACCTGATGCGAAGAACTGACTCGTTAAAAAACACCCTGATGCTGGGAAGGGTTGAAGGCGGGAGGAGAAGGGGACAACAGAGGATGAGATATTTGAATGGCGTCACTGACATGATGGACATGAGTTTGAGTAGGCACCGGGAATTGGTGATGGACAGGGAGTCCTGGCATGCTGCAGTGCATGGGGTCACAAAGAGTCAGACACGACTGAGTGACTGAACTGAACTGAATGAGTCTTAGCTTTAGGGAAGAAGGTCAGTGGTCATGCCTTGACATTGCTCTTGAGGCCCATATGTGCAAAACGCCCCTAGTAAGAAGACGTAGAGAATGGGTAGCCATGGAAGAGCTTGTAGCAGGGAAGTCACAGGATCATATTTGCTTTTTTTGGCAGATTGTGCTGCTTGCAATGTGGGACAAGGTAAAAATGGAAGAGGGTGGCCAGTCACAAAACTGATGTATTTCTCTAGTTCAGAGATTATGTGAGTGTGGCAGCAGTAGGAAGAATGAAAAAATATTAGAGTGAATCAAGAAATATTTAGAAGGCAAAATTAACAGAGCTTATTAACTGATAGAGAAAAAAGGATAAAGTTAGTCAAGCATAATTAGCCAGGTTGTTGGCTTGGTTAACTTCATTGTACTATTTAATGAGATTTGGGATATGAGAGGAGAAGCAGGTCTTGTTATAAAGACAATACAGTTAATTGAATTTAAGGTGCTTTTGGGACATCCAAGCTCCATATTCACTGTCGTGCATAGCCAGTTTGAATCATAGGAAGTATTGTTTTCACAAAAGATCATCTTATTCCATGTCAAAATTTAAGGAGGTGAATGCTAGGAAAACAAAGGAGTGTTTATGAATGAGATAGGAAATTCCTAGAAGCAGACTCTCATGAAAACAAGAAAATATGGAGCTATTGGTGGGGAGTGTTAAAAGCAGTGCAGACCCAGTGTAAGGTGCAGAGTGACATAAATGAGATGCGAGAGTGCTGATGAGTGTTCTGGCAACATCCCCTCAGTGTGGCATGGATGACGAGATCACAGATCAGGAGGGGGCTTGGAGGAATGAATCGAGACGCAGGGGTGCTTTTTTAATTCTTATTTTATATTGGAGCATAGTTGATTAACAATGTTGTGTTAGTTATGGGTATACAGCAAAGTGATTCTCTTATACATCTACAACTATTTATTCTTTTTCAAATTCTTTCCCCATTTATTACAGAATATTGAATAGAGCCCCCTGTGCTAAAGAGTAGGTCCTTGTTGGTTATCTATTTTAAATACAGCAGTGTGTACATGTCAGTCCAAACTCCCTAATTATCCCTCCCCACACCATTTCCTCCTGGTAACTGTAGGTTCATTCTTTAAGTCTGTGAGTCTGTTTCTGTTTTATAAGTAAGTTCATTTGTATCTTTTTTTTTTTTTTTTTTTTAGATTCCCCATATGAGCAATACCATGGTATTTGTCTTTCTCTGTCTGACTGACTTCACTTAGTATTCAACATGGTCATCTCCAGGTCCATCCACATTATTGCAAATGGCATTATTTCATTCTTTTTCAATGGCCGAGTAATATTGCGCTATACATCTTTATCCATTCATCTCCTGATGGACACTTGGGATGCTTCCACATCTTGGCTATTGCAAAACAGTGCTGCAGTGAACACTGAGGTGCACGCATCCTTTCCAACCATGTTTTTCTCTGGATATATAATCAGGAGTGGGATTCCTAGATCACATGGTAACTCTTTAGTTTTTTAAGGAACCTCCATACTGTTCTCCATACAATCTGTACCAATTTACATTCCCACCAACAGTGTAGGAGGGTTCCGCTTTCTCCACACCCTCTCTAGCATTTATTGTTTGTAGATTTTTGATGATGGTGATTATGACTGGTGTGAGGTGATACCTCATTATAGTTTGATTTTCATTTCTCTGATACAGTTAGAGCATCTGTTCATGTGCCTCTTGGCCATCTGTAGGCCTTCTTTGGAGAAATGTCTATTTAGGTCTGCCCATTTTTTTGATTGGGTTGATTATTTTTTGATAGTGAATCACATGCACTCTTTGTAAAGTTTGGAGCCTAATTCCATCTATCACGTTGTTCACAAATATTTTCTCCCATTCTTTGAGTTGTCTTTTTGTTTTGTTTATGGTTTCCTTTGCTGTGCAAAAGCTTTTGAGTTTAATTAGGTCCCATTTGTTTACTTTTATTTTTATTTCCATTAATAAATGAAATGGATCAAAAAACATTTATGTCAGAGTGTTCTGCCTATATTCTCCTCTAAGAGTTTTATAAATCTGGTCTTATACTTAGGACTTTGCTCCATTTCAAGTTTATTTTTGTGTATAGTATTTAATAAAGAGTATATAGTATTTAAAGAATGTTCTAATTTTTTTTTTTTTTTTTGCATGTAGCTTTCCAGTTTTCCGAGCATAATTTGCTGAAGAAACTGTATTGTCTCCATTGTATATTCTTGCCTCCTTTGTCATAGATAAGGTGACCATAGGTGTATGGGTTTATCTCTGGGCTTTCTTTCCTGTTCTGTGGATCTGTATTTCTGGTTTTGTGCCAGAGCCATACTGTCTTGATTACTGTAGCTTTGTAGTATAGTCTGAAGTCAGGGAGCCTGATCTGATTCCTCCTGCTGTGTTTTTCTTCCTCATGATTGCTTTGTCTATTTGAGATGGCTGTGTTTCCATACAAATTGTAAAGTTTTTTGTTACAATTCTGTGAAAAATGCTATTGGTAATTTGATAAGGATTGCATTGAATCTGTAGATCACTATGGGTAGTATAGTCATTTTCACAATATTGATTCTTCCAGTCCAAGAACATGGTGTATCTTTCTGTTTATGTCATTTTGATTTCTTTCATCCGTATCTTATAGTTTTCTGAGTACAGGTCTTTTGCCTCCTTCAGTTCAGTTCAGTTCAGTTCATTCGCTCAGTCATGTCCAACTCTTTGCAACCCCATGAATCGCAGCACGCCAGGCCTCCCTGTCCATTACCACCTCCCAGAGTTCACTCAAACTCACGTCCGTCGAGTCGGTGATGCCATCCAGTCACCTCATCCTCTGTTGTCCCCTTTTCCTCCTGCCCCCAATCCCTCCCAGCATCAGAGTCTTTTCCAATGAGTCAGCTCTTTGCATGAGGTGGCCAAAGTACTGGAGTTTCAGCTTTAGCATCATTCCTTCCAAAGAACACCCAGGGCTGACCTCCTTTAGAATGGACTGGTTGGATCTGCTTGCAGTCCAAGGGACTCTCAAGAGTCTTCTCCTGCACCACAGTTCAAAAGCATCAATTCTTAGGCGCTCAGCTTTCTTCATAGTCCAACTCTCACATCCATACATGACCACTGGAAAAACCATAGCCTCGACTAGACGGACTTTTGTTGGCAAAGTAATGTCTCTCCTTTTGAATATGCTATCTAGGTTGGTCATAACTTTCCTTCCAAGGAGTAAGCATCTTTTA
>NW_011494961.1:3473455-3506360 GCF_000754665.1 Bison bison bison
CATTTCTCATGATGTTCCCTGCATATAAGTTAAATAAGCAGGGTGACAGCATACAGTCTTGATGTACTCCTTTTCCTATTTGGAGCCAGTCTGTTGTTCCATGTCCATTTCTAACTGTTGCCTCCTGACCTGCATATAGGTTTCTCAAGAGGCAGGTCAGGCGGTCTGGTATTCCCATCTCTTGGAGAATTTCCTACAGTTTTAGTGTAAAGAATTAATATAAGGTAACATTTTATAAATGGAAAAGTAGATATTTAATAGATACAAATGGAAGTTTAAAAGAAGCATGAGTGTTTATTTCATAGATTTCACTAAGAGATTGCTAAATTCTAAGGCTGGCTTCCTTTTACACCATCACAGTCTATATTTTTCACTAAATTCTTCCCTCCCCTTTTTCCAAGGACTGCTAATGTTAAAATTTGCTTAAGCAAAATACAAATCTTAACATTGAGTAATATTTAGGGGATTTATGACACTATGCTGAATTTTCTTGTTCCTTCTTGTTCTTTTTTTTTAATTGGAGGATAATTGCTTTATAATGCTATGGTGGTCTCTACTGCATATCATCACGAATCAGTCATAATTATATATAAATCCCCACTTACTTGTTCTTTATACAGAGTTGAATATAGGTACACCACAGACTTGAATTAACTAAAACAGGATTCTGCTACTACCTTTGCTCCCTCTGATCTTGAGAGGTGTCTCCTAGTGAATCATCTTTCCTTCTTTTCAACATTAGGGAACTTCAGAGTAACCATCTGTCAATATACCCATCTAGCAACCCACCATCTCAGAGCTGGACATTGAAGCATCCTGGGGTTCCCTTCCTAGGATCCCACAGAGTGGCTCAGTATGTCTGCAACACCCTTTTCCCTGTGGAGCTGGAGACAGGGAAGGGGAAGGATGCACAGGAGGAAGAAGAAGTGAGGCATGTCAGAAACAGAGAGAACGCTCTGGGGGAAGGAAACCCACGTGTCAGATGAAACCTCGGGCCCAGAGCGTGTTAGTGTGGTTTCATCTGGCATCATGCTAAAGTTGATTAGCATTATGCTTACTTAGCATTTATATTCCAGGGATGAATTGTTATCACTAATAAGTCCTACAAATACAGTGTTTAATATGTATGTAAGACTATATTTCATCTTTAAATGCACATCTAAAGATCATGTTATCTTCTTAATGACTAGTGATAGAACTACTACTAACTGTGAATTAGGAAGTTGTAGTTCTGCAGTAATTAATTAAATTAAACCTTATATTCCTGAGAGGCTAATTTTATATTTTAGGAAAAACCCATTAACCAAATGATTAAACCAGTAAATTAAGCATTAACACAGCAGCTTGTGCATAATAAGCAACAAATATTTTTTACTCAGTGAACAATTAATTATTAAATTTAAGCACCTGTCTTACTGAGCTATTGTGATAAAAATGGAGGCAATCTAAGATTGGGTAGATTTTTGTAGGTAGCAATTAAGTACAAATTTGTTACTCCTTTTGTATGTTAGCTTGAATAAGAAACATTAGTACATGCACTTAGGCTTCAGGTGAGAAAATTTGATAATTTAGGTAATTTGACAGATAATAAGCTGATTTACATCCCTTTTGGAAGGTAGTATAGGTAATGCACAAATACACAAATAGGTGATTCATTTTTTTAAATTGACAGTAATTGAATGATCTAGGTCTTTCTATTCTAGATAAACAACATGCTAAGAAAGTAATTATAAATGAGATTTCAAACAAGTACTTAACACAATAATTTGCCTGTAGCATTTTGATGTAAGTAAGATTCTTAGCTATTTCTTAAGGGAATTCTGACAAAGAAGTTACCAAAACCAGAGGAGTTGCTTCTCATTTGCAGAGGATGCAAAGAATGTTCTATTCCATTTTATCTGAAAGAAATGTAGCTTCCTTTCCTTAGGAAAAAAATCCATAATTTAGAAATGTGGCTATTCAGCTAATTATTCTGAATTCCTATAGCTTTACCATGATTCTCATTTTTTTTTAATTCATTGAGCATTGTATAGCCAATAAAAAGTTAGATAAAATTACCATAGCAAATGGAGCTCTGTGGTTTTTCTCACTTATGAAGTAAAGGGGTGTGTGTGCAAGTGTGTGCATACTCATGTGCAATTAATCGTTGTAGTATTCCAGAGACCCAACTAAAAAATACAAAGTAAAAACATACAAAGTCCATTGTCCAATAGTAAGTGTGGTGCATTGGCAGTAGAGTCTTCAAGCTTAAACGTGAAGAATTCGTGAGGATGAGTGCTAGACCTGGAAACAGGTACTAAATTACTCATTTGCCATTGGCTACATCAGAGCGTTGGGAATATAAGCAAGACTAATTCTTGGTATACTTGTAAAAATAAGGTTACTCTCCCAGGCATCCCTTCAAGAAGCATTATTTCTGTAACCTGTGTGAAAATTAATCCAGCATTATATTTTGAAAAAACACACTAGATTCTAGTTTGAGTCTTTATTCATGTATTTGGGGAAATGTTGTGATATTAGAAATTAATTTATGACTAGTTTCCAGTGTGAAAGCATGACCACTAGAGCATACCAAAAGGAATGTTGTTAAAAGTAGGGAGTTTTTTAGCACCTGGAAATCCCTTTAATAAGGTATATACAGAGTATCCATTGTGAACAACAGACGGAAACAATGTAGGGACCCAATAAGAAGAGATTGAGATTCCTGTTTCCAATCCTTTTGACCCCTTTCTCTCTCCATCTTTCTCCAGCTAAACTCCCATCTCTGCCTTGGCATTACTGTCCTGTGCTTCTTCCTGGCCTGCTCTTCCTCATTTATGTGTTAATAAATCCCTTCTCCAGCAACCTCTCAGTCTTGAAGGTTTCTCTGACCCCCAGAAAGAATTTATAATTCTCTCTTCTGTGACTTGATTACCCACTCCTGTCTTTTCACTTTTCCTGTATACAAAGAGTGTGACTTCTTGAATTCATATAGCAGTAGTGTAAAGCCCTCTGTGAAAATGGAGAAAGTGGCAGGAATTGTTCATAAGCTCCATCAGGTGACAAGCTGTGAAAGGACCCCCAGGGTTACTGACATTGGGCACCCATCAGTGTAGTATTCCAGGGTGGATGGTACTTGTTTATCGGTATGCTCTTAACAGAGTCCACATTCATACTAACTTTTCTTCATCACACCAAAATAGATGAGTACTGGATGAAGCATTTTTTACTTACAGGTGCACGTGGTTCCTGTGTAAATGAGAAGATTTTCTAGTTACTAGGATTTGCCAGGTCTTAAGGATTTAAAAACAGACCTATGCTTTGAAGCATATTCCACAGAAAGATAATTTTCAATTTACTTTTCTGCTTTTTTCAGTAGAACAAATGCTTGATGATAAAACTTACAATTTGGTTCTTTAAATCCTTATGTGTTGGTATGGGCAAGCCTCATACATATCACAGATACAGTTCAGTAATATTTGTAAAATTAGCTTGTAAAAGATTCTGAGGTATAGGTGACAAGCCTAACTCCTCATAGTTATTTGTACTATCAGGAAGAAGAAGTTAGAACACATCTGTCTCTAACTGGAGAATTCAGTGGGGAAATTCCTGTTATTCCCTGAATTCACAAAACAATAACCACCAGTAAATAGCTTGCAGCCACATAAGCTTGAGTCCTTCCTTTGTAAACATTTGCACACCCAGAGGGATCAACAGTAACACTGTGTGCTCTCCAGCAGAGAGTCTGCTGGTCTTCTGAATATTCAAGACCTGGCATCCTGGAAAACCTCAGTGTTTTAGAGCATTATCTTACAAGGATGAATCATTGAACCACTAGGCTCCCCCATCTGTCATCTCTGGTCCAGGAGTCTTTCTGGAGTAATGTTGGTCAGAAATATGTTAGAATTTGGGTTTGGGGTATAAATTCACCCATCGTTTGCAGTCAGTTTCCTGCTTTCATAAGGTGATCCAAGCATTTTGTGGCTAAATATAGGCCCATTCTTCTGGTGGCTAAAGCCAACTTTTAGATGAATCACTGAGATAAACAAACTGTTTCAGTTCAATTAACTTGTGAAACCAAACGTAGCTGCAGTGATATTTTCAGTCAAAGGCAGTTGTCTTGGCATTAACAATGAAAATAGGAATTGACAGGAAAATCCAGTAGAACCTCAGTAGCAATCCTTGGCTGGTTCCGTATATGTAAAAAGATTAATGATTTGTAGTTTATGAGGTGATGATGATCACTTAGTAACATTCATCAGAGTGTTAATGGCAGAATCTTTTTTTTTTTTAAGTGATTATCATTTTTCTCTGGTTATCCAGGCATAATAAATAACAAAATATGGGCAAAAAATGGTGGTATTGCAAGAGATTATTTAATGGCAGTGATTTTAATATGAAGCTAAATCTATAATGGGCTTCTCAAGTGGGGCTAGTGGTAAAGAACCTGCTTGCCAGTGCAGCAGATGTAAGAGAGAGACATGGTTTGATCCCTTGGTCAGGAAGATCCCCTGGAGGAGGGCATGGTAACCCACTTCAGTATTCTTGCCTGGAGAATCCCATGGACAGAGGATCCTGGTGGGCTACAATCCGTAGGGTTGCAAAGAGTTGGACATGACTGAAGCTACTTAGCACACCTGCAGATTTAGAATAATCTTGTCCGTGTCGTAGTGCTTGAAACTTACTCTAGTAAATGACAAGGCATAGCAAAGTATCAAGATTTTAGTTTATCTTTTATGTAGTGGTACTTCTGATAGCTTTACTGAATTCCAGTTGTTCAATTAATAGAGAATTTCTCCCCAGTACTCAAACTGTTTCTAATCAGGTAGATTTTTACACTCTTTTAAAAACATAAAGTGAAGTAAAGTAAAGTGAAGTTGCTCAGTCGTGTCCAACTCTGCAACCCCATGGACTGCAGCCTACCAGGCTCTGGGGAGCCTTTCAGTCCATGGAATTTTCCAGGCAAGAGTACTGGAGTGGGTTGCCATTTTCCTTCTCCAGGAGATCTTCCCAACCCAGGGATCGAACCCGGGTCTCACGCATTGCAGGCAGACGCTTACCGTCTGAGCCACCAGGGAAGCCTTTGTACATTTTCTCTTATGATTCTTCAGAATATCTATGCTGCTGCTGCTGCTAAGTCGCTTCAGTCGTGTCCGACTCTATGCGACCCCATAGACAGCAGACCCCCAGGCTTCCCCATCCCTGGGATTCTCCAGGCAAGAACACTGGAGTGGGTTGCCATTTCCTTCTCCAGGGGATCTTCCCAACCCAGGGATCGAACCTGGGTCTCCCACACTGCAGGCAGACGCTTTACCGTCTGAGCCACCAGGGAAGCCTTTGTACATTTTCTCTTATGATTCTTCATAATATCTATAGGATATATAAATGTATAAGTGGTGATTGCTTTCATTCTTGTTTTTGGTTTTTATTTTTATGCACATTAGAGTATGGCCTATCAAGTATGTTGTAAATACATCTTGATCATACGTGTATGATATGTTAGAAATCTCATTTCTTAAAATGAGAATCTATATATTTTTTTATAAGGGGGACATTATACATATATATGGGCTTCCCTGGTGGCTCAGTGGTAAAGAATCTGCCCATCAATGCAGAAGACACACATTTGATCCTTGGGTTGGAAAGATCCCCTGGAGAAGGAAATGGCAGCCCACTGTAGTATTCTTGCCTGGGAAATCCTACGAACAGAGGAGCCTTGCGGGCTGTAGTCCACGGAGCCACAAAAGAGTCAGACACGACTTAGCAACAAACAGCTAAAATGTGTGTATACATCTGATATATGCAAAACTAATATATATAATTTATAGATTACTAAAAATATTGATGTCATAAAATATCAATGACTTCATTATTTTTTTAAAAAAAACTTGCTATAAATATATAAATTGACTTCTCTTTAAAATGTGACCAGGATATGCAGTTAGCTTGGATAGGTGAAGCAGAAAATTAAGTAAGAATGGAATTTTTCTCTCTACGATTTATTTATACTGCAGATTACCTGAGTGTTGAAAAACATTTCTCCTTTGCTCTTGTATCTTCAACTGAAGATTATTGTTCCCAAACTGGGGGGTCCAGGCTGTAACCAACTCCCTTCAGCCGGATCCCTCACCTCCAAGAATGTCTTACACATTTGTGCCTGGGCCCAGCTTCAGCTCCAAGGACTGGAAATCTAAGGAACCAGAGCCCCTGCTTGGCAAGGAAGCCTGATGCCTCAGTAGGGCTCTCACCACGTCTGCCTGGACAGATTGTCAGTTATGTCAGTTTTTTTCTTTTTAGATAGGCACGGGCACTGTGATGTCCACTGTTGTGTCTTCTTCTGGAGATGTGAGTGTATTATTACACCAGCTCGTCCATCCTCAGAAAATACATTCAGGTGCCAAACAGGATTTTGGTGAACTAAGGCTGGACTGGTGCAAACGGTGTAATTGCGAGTCCTCAGTTGCCAAAGAGACAGTCTGCCCCTGAGTATGCCAGGGTGCTTCCCTGGTGGCCAGATGGTAGAGAGTCTGCCTACAATGCAGGAGACCCGGGCTCCATCCCTAGGTCAGGACCCTCAAGATACCAACCCCAAGTCAAAAAAGGTATGTTCTATGATAAGACATGAGAGGGGCACACGGTTCTGCTGATCTCCAAAGACAGCTTGCACAGCCTTAAGTTTCAGTTTTAAGATTTCCATTAGGACTTACAAAGGATTGTAGAAATGACTCACACAGACACTGAAGAAAGACCATTTACTTTCACATTGGATATTCCCAGGACGTGAACATTTTGTGTGCCTCACTGACTGTCTTTGGGTATTCTGAAGAGCCTTTGGGGTCGTGGTGGTCACGTCTTGGTGAGGAGGGGATAATCTGGACTGAATTACTCATGGAACTTTGTCAGATATAGAGCCTGTTGGTGTTTCTGTGCCATTCTGAAAGCTCCGGGTACAGGCACTGCTTAGAGAGTAGAGGAAGGCTGCGTCAGAGCTCTCCCTTTGCTCCCTTGGCGTGTGCCTTTGTGTAGAGCACAAATTGTAACAGCCCTTATCTGATGGCTCTGAATAGGGGGAAAAATGCTGTATTTTCTCTTTGCATTTTATGAATAGGCAAAATACAGCACACAAAAATCTTGGCCTGACCTGACCTCACACAGTTGGCTAATAACAAGCCAGTTATTATGTTGAATCTGTTTCATTCTCGTGAGCATGCTGCCTAAAGGGAAAAGTAACAGTGGAACAAATTATCACTTTTAACAACTAGCTGATATAGAACTTTTCATTAGCACTCAAGATTTTTGTATGGAGAACTTTCTGAATCTCTCTGGAACTCATAAAGGAATAGGAAATAGCAATATTTATTTAGTCTTCATCACATTGTACTCTTTTTCATTGTCCTCATTATCATCAAATAATTTGTTTTAATTTTTTTTAAATACACATAACATAAAAATTGCTGAACCATCTCCATGTCCAGTTAAGTGGCACTGAGCGCATGTACATTGTTGGACAACCATCCATCTTTGGAACTCTTTTTATTGCGCAGGACTGCAACTCTACATCCACTATATAATAACTCCCCATTCTTCCCTCTCCTCTGTCCCTGGCGATCACCATTCTCCTTGCTGTCTCTCTGATTTTGACTACTCTGAGGACCTCATGTAAGTGAAATTATCAGTATCTGACTTATTTCACTTAGCATGGTGTCCTCAGGATTCACCCATGTTGTTGCATATGTCAAAACTTACTACCTTTTTAGGTTCATTGATGGCATTTACCACATTTTGCTTGTCCTCTTATCAGCTAGTGAACGTGTTTTAACCGTTGTGAGTAGTACAGTTATGAACATGGGAGTGCAGATATCTTTTCGGGAACCAATTCTTTTGGGTACACAATCACAGGCAGAATTGCTGGCTCATATGGTAATCCTATTTAAAACTTTTTGTAACTGTCATACCGTTTTCCACAGCAGCTGTACCATTTTGGATTTCCACCAGTGGTGTACAAGTGTTCAGTTTTTCTACATCCTCACCAACATGTATTCTTTTCTGTTTTTTTGTGGTAACCCACACTAGTGGCTGTGAGTTGGTATCTCACTGTGATGTTAATTTGCATCAAACTTTTTTTAATGCATAGAATTACAGTCTATTTCTTGCCTTCAGGAAGTATCCATTTTGATATATACATCTTTGCAATACATTGCCTGAGCATTTAATTAGTCTTAGATTAAGGTATCTTATTAAACCACATAAACACACTAATATAATAAGCTTAGTGGCTGATTTGCTTACTTGAAGAAGTCTGTGATAGTAACAGAACAACAATAACCTATCTCATTTTTGAAAGTGAAGTCGCTCAGCCGTGTCCGACTCTTTGCGACCCCATGGACTGTAGCCTACCAGTCTCCTCTGTCCATGGGATTTTCCAGGCAATAGTACTGGAGTGGATTGCCATTTCCTTCTCCAGGGGATCTTCCCGACCCAGGGATCGAACCCGGGTCTCCTGCGTTGAAGACAGGCGCTTTACCGTCTGAGCCACCAGGGAAGTTTGCCTTATTCCATGTGCCCTTAATTGTGGTTAGCAGTGCTGCTTTTATTCATGCTTTTTCTTGTTCATCAAAGAGGAAAAGCAACTTTAAGAATATGAACTTTTGATTGTGGTCCAAGTTTTTCACCTACATTTGTGAAAGATGGAATGAGGACGGGATTGTATAGTAGAACTGGCATGAGTTTTACAACTGAGGGAGATTACAGAAATCCAGAATGATATTGAAAGGGTAGATTCAGCCACCAGAGATTAGAAAAGTGGGAGTAAAGGAAGCTCTCCTTTGAAGAGTTTAGGATCCTGCCATCCCACTCCACTGCTCCACTGTGCATGACACTTCAGGCTGGACAGTGTCCATGAACACAGTCCTGCTTCTAATATCCCTCACGGGGCCTCCTCCAGCACGGCGCCTTTCCTCCTGGCCTGATTTGGGTTTGTATGAAACACTTCCAATGGCTTGTCTCAGTTTCATCATCTTGATTCTAATTCTTAGTATGACTCAGCAAATCTGTCTCCATCAGAATCAATAAGAAACTCTTTGGACTTTCTGTTAAAGCAACTCTCTACCTTTTTTGATTTCCATCATACAATTTGGAATTCATTCAGAAAAACATTTCTGGAGAACCTCAAATAATCTACTACTTCAGAGGTGTTATCAGATACTGGACATTCAGCTATAAAGTAACTTACAGAATAAATTGATCTTAGCTTTAAAAAAAAAAAAGGATACTAATAATGGCATTAGCAGTGAACCAGAGTTGTGTTTTGCATCAGTCACCCCCAGTTTGCATCAGCCACCCCCACGCCCACCACTGCCACCCTGTCAGAACTGTCTGACACATCTGATTGTGCTTGGTCGTGGCCACACCACTCGACTCGTCTTAAAACGCATCATTCACCAAGGATTCTGAACATTTCTGAGCATATGAGAGGGGCATAATGTCAAATAGAATTTGAACATACAGATGTTCCTGGTCTGTTTACTCAATTATAGTAAATAAAGACATATATGGGTTCAGTTCTTCAAAAAATAAAATATAAGCATAGCTAGTTATCTTGCTCAATCTCTAATCCAAGTATGTGCCTTTATAATTAATTCAACAAATACTTCTTGCATTTGTGATCAGACATGATTATTTCACTGACAAACTCTGTCTTATGGGAAAGATACTGTAAGTCCAAAAGTGAAATACGTGGTTTCTAGGGAAAAACTGCCTGAGAGATCCCTGCTTTCTTATAAAACGTAATGGTGAATGATATGATGTCAGGAATATCAACATAATGGCATTGATATGTAATCATCCCACATATCTGGCTGTCTGTGAAATATAAAACTCTGGGCTCATTCATTTAATAAGCATTTAATGTGCTTGTCACAGGCACTGTGAGTCAGCACTTTATATTTTATAGTGGAAAAGCAGGAGCAAATTACCCTCCCAGAGCAACCACACAGGTAGAGAGACGAACATTAAACAAGGGCAAACACAAATGAATTCGTAATGATAAGTATTGGTGATAGGTGTTACGGAGAATAAAATGGGTTCTAAGCCAATAAGATAACTTGGATGAGTAGAGGCCTGGGGATAAGAAATTTAAGCCGAATTTTGAAGGATAAGAGGAATTTATTCAATGGATATAGAGAGTAAGGGAAAGTTCTAGAAGAGAAGCACATGAAAAGGCTCAGGGGTAAGAAGGAGCTTGGTGTATTTAAAGAACTGGAGGAAGGCCAGTGTGGTCGGAGCAGCACAGAGAGGGGCGCCAGGGAGGCTCAGGAGACAGGCAGGTCCTGCGAGGAGTTTGC
The DNA here is from genome assembly GCF_000754665.1 of Bison bison bison. Lineage (NCBI taxonomy): Eukaryota > Metazoa > Chordata > Mammalia > Artiodactyla > Bovidae > Bison > Bison bison. Next base: position 3,483,778 of record NW_011494961.1, read on the forward strand.
CTGAAGGAGCGCTGCGCAGGTATGTAAGAGCATCCTGGAGGCATGAGATAAAATTCAACGTGCATTTAAAGCTGCTATCTGGATAATTGACGGCAGAGGGGCAAGAGAGGTCATGGTGTGACTTAGGAGGCCATTGCAGTGGTGCGGGTGAGTGATGACGTGGACCGGTGACCTTGTGGTGGAGATGGAAAGAAGTCTTGATCCGTTTTAGAGATAAAGTCAGCAGGATTTGTCTAGAGATTGGTAGATAAATAACATGAAAGGTACTTGGGCCTCTCCCCCTCAGATCTTACCTTAAGTACAGGTTAAACCGTAAAGTTGTGGACAGCTGCATATGTCTTCATTAATCCACTGGATTATTTAATAATTTATTTACCCAGCAAAGATTCATGACGCGCTTTCTGCTGCCAGGCAGTACTTCTGTAAGGTACTGAAGATACAATGTTCATCATAGTGTCTGCCCAAAAGGCCCCTGAACCACTGATTGGCTTGAAAGGTGAAAGTGACAGTGAAAGCCGCTCAGTCGTGCCCGACTCTTTGCGACCCCGTGGATTACAGAGTCCATGGAATTCTCCAGGCCAGAATACTGGAGTGGTAGCCGTTCCCTTCTCCAGGGGATCTTCCCAACCAGGGATCAAACCCAGGTCTCCTGCATTACAGGCAGATTCTTTACCAGCTGAGCCACCAGGGAAGCCCATTGATTGGCTTGTTTGACTGTATATGTTAGATGTGTTAAGAAGGCCTGAGTTTTCAGTTGTATTCCGTAGACTTTGTTCCCTTAGCTCAGTGGTTCTCCTCAAGGGGGCCTCGGGGGAGCCTTGGGGTGACTGGTGGAAGTAGTAGGGTTGACGCACTGCCAAGGTAGTGTCGCTGGCACCTGCTGTGTGGCCTGGTGCCAATAGTCTTGCCACGCAAGGGACAGTCCACATGGTGAAGGATTGTCTGGCCAAAACAACCAGTAACACTCCTGTAAATAAACCCTGATCAGCTTCACTCTGACCAGCCCTTACCAGCATCTGGTCTGCCTTTAGTCCAGGATTTGAGAGAGAGAGAAGTGGGAATGCCTTTATGTCACTGTGATTCCCAGCCTTTCCACGTGATCCTTTGGGCTCTCCAGACATCTTTGGCCCGCCCTCTCCTGCCCTGCAGGTTGTGTCTAAGGGGCAGCGATTAGGGCAGCACGATGAGAACTCGCAAACCTTTTTCTCTCACTTTGTGCGTTCTTGGGGAAGTCCTTAACCTCCACCGCTTCAGTGTGCTCACGTGTCAAATGGGAGCACTTGTATCTGCCTCGTGAGGCGGTTGTGTTAGAACCCGAAGAGGCCTAGAACGTACTGGGGCTTCGCGTGTGGTGGGCACCAGTGGGTGTGTGTCGTTATTGTTCACCAGTGTGGAAAGCAGTGTGCCAGGCACCTTGCAGGTAACATGTACAAACACGTTAGCGTCACAGCTTCTACCCTGGAGATCACTAGAGCACACACCCGTCACCCAGGTGCAAGGGAGCACGTGAAATGTTTTGGGACAGACAGGCAAACATCTGACCCTGGTGATTCTTCGCTAACGTGACTCCTGCTGGCTCTGTTCACAGCCTTGGGTTTCGGGTCTGGTGGCCTCTGCTCATTGGGTTTGTTCTTCAACTCTGTACTTAGAGTTCCATAGGGAATTACTCCTTTTTTTCCTTAGACACTCCTGGCCCTGCCTCGGAGACACTGCCTCCTCACCGTGCATCCGCCGGGCCCCGCTCTGGGCTCCTGTTCCCGGCGTGACTGCAGCCCGAGCTCCCTGGGTTTGGCCTGCCACCTCAGGCACCGGGCGCGTCTCTGCAGCAGTGCTGGCTCCTGACTCAGGGTGGCCCCGTGTTCCCTTCCAAAGCCCAGTCTTGCACATCTTGGACTCCAGCGGCTGCTCAGTGTCATAGTCAAAGCTATAACCCTTGTGAAACTTAGGGTTTTATTTAAGATGAAACTACTTTTAAGCATTTCTGATATAACTCACAAATATACTAGGAGCACAAATCATTCTTGCTGGATAACAGAGAATGATTTAGCATCTCAATAAATAACGAAAGCAACAACAAAAATATTCATCTCTAAGATATGTGGAGCCTCGTCTTTTCATACTTCCAGAATTACCTTTTTTTCCTGTAAGCTCTAATGTTCTGGAGGTTCATAAATGATAGTTAATGATTCAAATGTATAATTGATATACCTCATGTCATATAGATCCCTAACATCAATTTATTCACAACATCTCTAATTAATTATCAATTTATTCATCAGACTGATTTAATTTGTGAATTTTATGAAACTTCACACACTAAAAATTTTCCAAAATCAGTAATAACTCCTGTTTAATTTTGTGCTCTATTAAATAAACAAGTAATGTGAGTATAGGAAAAAGTATAGTAATTTCTTTTTAAGGCATTGTGTTCTATTAGAACTCCATTTTTGCCTTCTCAGACGTTTGTCATACATATAGTCAAAATGATAAAATGGCTTCACTGCACAAGGATATTTTTAAATAATGAGAAAAACGAATGCTAGAAAATGCGAAAGAGTACTCTGAGACAGTTGACTACTTAATCTCCAACTCAGTATAGAACTCTATACCCCTTATATTTATATGTTTAATAATTATACCTGATTTTTCAGTATTCTTCTTTAGATATGAACCCTCAAGAAATAGAACCTATTATCATGTGTAGCTAAATTTTAGTGGGATTTATTTTTTCTTTTTGAGCTCATGTAAATTCTAAACTTGTAATAGTAGATGGGTAGCATAATTTCCTGACTTGGTTAATTCATTTGATCGTTATTTCAGTACTCATTAATTGAATAAATGTTACGTCTTAGTTGCTAGGGTAGGCACTAAGGTAACGAAGCTCAGTAAGTCCTGATCCTAGTATTAATAATTTAGGATCCAGCAGTTCTCATGGAGCAGATAATCTATTTAAGGAGCTACTATATATGCGGCAGCAATTTGATTAATGACAGACTTTTTAATTAATATTTGTTAAGCACTTTAATAATCCAAGATTGTATGTAATATATACAGATTTTCTTGGTACCTGTGGTCAGAAACAAGGATAAATGTGAGAATGCATCATATCTATGTTGGTCACATTCAAAGGAAGAAATCTCACAAAACTGTTATCATCATTATAGAGACAATAGATTTGTTGGAAGTACTTTCTCTCTAATATTTAATTACTTAGTATTCTAATTTGTCTAGGGCACAAATGATCATAGATTATAACTGGGAGAAAAGCTTAGCTGTGCCAGTAAATGCAGTTATATGTATACGTAACCATAGATTTCATAACAAGCTCATGTGACGCTTTTCTGTTGTTACAGGATTTTTTTTTCTGTTTTCCTTGTGTTTGTTTATTTTTTAATTGGAGGAAAATTGCTTTACAGTGTTGTGTTGGTTTCTTCCCTACAACAATGCAAACTGATCATAACTATATGTATCTATCTCTCCCCTCTGTCTCTGCCTCCCGCATTCCCCGCATCCCAGCCTCTGGGTGGTCACAGAGCGCCGGGCTGGGCTCCTGGAGTTCCGCAGCAGTTTCCCGCTAGCTGTCCGCAGCAGTTTCCCGCTAGCTGTCGTGTTACACATGGTAGTGAATATATGTCAGGCTACTTTCTCAACTCCTACCACCCTCTCCTTCCCCCACTGTGTCCACAAGTCCGTTTTCTATGTCTGCACCTATGAAGCTTTAAATAATTTTAGGTGTCCATTTTATATCTAAAAATAATAGAGTCAAAAGTTGTAACTTCAACATTAAAGAACTTACAAATATCCATAATGCAGTGGAGCTGGGGGAAAGTTACATAAACTTTCAAATCTATAGTTTTTAGCATCACATCTTTACATGTAGGAGAGGAAAATACAGAAGAGAATAATAACTGGTGATCTCTAGAAAATGTTTTCATTCGATGTTTCAGAATGTATTAAGCAAGAAGAAAAAAGACCAGCGACAAAAAACCAGTTTTAGGGTAATTTTATCTCACACTTGCGTACAGCAAGCCTTACATCTTCACCCAGTGCTTGACCAGATGACTCATACCTTCTAAACCTCTGGAGAGATGGACAGTGTGATGACTGGAAAAGCTGTACTGTGTAGTGGTGCCGAGTGCGGGCTGTGGAGTGGACGCCCCGCCTGTGCCACTCAGGGCTCTGTAAAGTTGGGCAAGTTACTTCTCTGTACTCCCATTTTCCCATCAATAAACTGGGCTAGTAGTAAAACCGTCATAAATTATGAGAACTTCTCAATGAATTTAAAGCTTAGCACACTGTGTGGCACATGGTAAGCACTTGACAAATATTAGCTATTTTAAGATTAAACTCCAAAACATGGGGAGCACGTGTATACCTGTGGCGGATTCATGTTGATATACGGCAAAACCAATACAATATTCTAAAGTTAAATAATAAAATAAAAAAAACTCCAAAACAGAAATTTTCTTTTAAAATCAAGTCAGATCGTAATAAGGAAGGAAGAACGACTGACAAATACATAAGAAAATAATTCATTTCACTCATAATAAAATTCCTATTAACCTGAGCTAACTTTTCCCCAATTAGATAGGCATTTTTGTTAATTGACCATAACCATCATTAGTCATGCTAGGGGCCTGTCAGCACTTTGACAATATTGGAGGTGCAACGATTTGGGAAGATAATGTGCCTTCCCAGCAAAGTTGGGATAGTTTGTCTTCCCAACAAAATTTTAAATGTGGGTACTCTTTGACCCAATAATTTTACTTATAAGAATTTATCTTTTAGAAATACTCTCAAAGATGCACATGGTCATGCACGCACGCATGCGCACTACTTAGTTTAATAGGGGGAAAATGCTTCTGACGTGAAAGAGTGCCCATGATTTAATGTAAAATGAAAAACACAATTAACCTACTTTTTGTGGTTGCACAATTGCACTTTAGTGAGATAAGTGTTCTTTGTGTGCGTTTGCAAAGGGAGAAGTATAAATGTCAAAAGACATACAAAAAATTGAAAGGACACACACAAAGTTAAAACTAGTTTATTCCGGAGAGTGGAATTGGGATCCAGAGATAGGAGAGGACTTGGTATGTTTCCATGTTTTTTAAATTTTACTACAAAGTTTTGTGACTTTAAAATTTAAAATCATTGTTTAAGCAGGGAGAAAAAAAAAGCGTAAGCCAGAGAATCACCACTTAAGGAATTCTGGCCACAAATCATTATATCTATCAGACCTGGAAAAGAGATGAATCCCAAAGAGAGTTACATCACCTTCGCTAGAGAGCCTCAAAGTCCATGATTTGAATGAACTTCCTGGAGTAACCAAATTCAGTTGCTGAGTTGTGGGAAAGTCTTCACTTTATTAAAAAGGACAGACAGATAGACTCCTTCCTAGTTGGAAAGGGATCACCGCTGACTCCCAGGACACTGCCAAAGCCTGAGTCTTATTTACTGGTGAAGACTTGGACTAAGGAGATCAGGGTGTTTTTACACGGAAAAGTGAGCACTCAGCCCCCAAGTGACATGCATTTTGGAAGGCCACCTCTAGCCCACAAAGACATGTCCATTGCAGTTAAAAAAAACAATTCCCTCCAAAGAAATACAGCCTGCAAATTCACACTCTACATCCATGATATGTATAATCTTCTCTTTCTGTTCAGAAAATACTCCTGAATGGTTGCACACACTTTGTCAGACCTTAGAGAATTGATGAGTTTCATAGAAACCACTTTCTATGAGAGATGTGTCTGAATATTTTTATGGTGTACAGAAAAGTGTGTGCCAGGATCTAGTGATGCATAAGCAAATAGGAAAATGTTTAGATGAATATAAATCAGCCATTATGGAGTCTTATGTGTGTGGATCACAATAAACTTTGACTGTGTGGATCACAATAAACTGTGGAAAATTCTGAAAGAGAATGGGAATACCAGACCACCTGACCTGCCTCTTGAGAAATCTTTATACAGGTCAGGAAGCAACAGTTAGAACTAGACATGGAACAACAAATTGATTCCAAATAGGAAAAGGAGTATGTCAAGGCTGTATATTGTCACCCTGCTTATTTAACTTATATCCAGAGTACATCATGACAAACGCTAGGCTGGATGAAGTACAAGCTGGAATCGAGATTGCTGGGAGAAATATCAATAAACTCAGATATGCAGATGATACCACCCTTATGGCAGAAAGTGAAGAAGAACTGAAGAGCCTCTTGATGAAAGTGAAAGAGGAGAGTGAAAAAGTTGGCTTAAAACTCAACATTCAGAAACCAAACATCATGGCATCTTGTCCCATCACTTCATGGGAAATGGATGGGGAAACAGTGGCTGACTTTATTTTGGGCTCCAAAATCACTGCAGATGGTGACTGAAGCCATGAAATAAAAAGACGCTTACTTCTTGGAAGAAAAGGTGTGACCAACCTAGACAGCATATTAAAAAGCAGAGACATTACTTTGCCAACAAAGGTCCATCTAGTCAAGGCTATGGTTTTTCCAATAGTCCTGTATGGATGTGAGAGTTGGACTATAAAGAAAGCTGAGGAGCTGAAGAATTGGTGCTTTTTAACTGTGGTGTTGGAGAAGACTCTTGAGAGTCTCTTGGACTGCAAGGAGATCCAACCAGTCCATCCTAAAGGAAATCAGTCCTGAATGTTCACAACTGACATTGAAGTGGAAACTCCCGTACCTTGTCCACCTGATGAGAAGAGCTGACTCATTTGAAAAGACCCTGATGCTGGGAAAGATCGAAGGCGAGGGGAGAAGGGGACAACAGAAGATGAGATGGTTGGATGGCATCACTGACTCAATGGACATGAGTTTGAGTGAACTCTGGGAGCTAGTGATGGACAGGGAGGCCTGGCGTGCTGCGGTTCATGGGGTTGCAAAGAGTCAGACATGATTGAGTGACTGAACTGATGGAGTCTTATAATATTTTAATATACTTTATGTTTTTATAATAATTTATTATACTTTATATTTATATAATAATATGAAAACCAACATTCTATATGAACATTGGTGCAAATCTATTGATGCCTAGGTTTTTCTTCTTTTTTAATGTAATCTTGTTTGTCTTCACAGAGTTACTGGCGGTGAACTGTTTGAAGACATAGTGGCAAGAGAGTATTACAGTGAAGCTGATGCCAGGTAAGTGACTTGTCCTGGACAAGATAGAAGACTCAGCACTCACATGATGCTTGTTCAGTACATCTCTACAAATATATCATGGTACTTAGGATTATGAGAATCTCATAATGTCGTCTTGGACTTTTCACAAGTCCTCTCTCTCTTAAGGATTTTCAAGATGGTTCTTTGGGAAAAAAAAATCTATGACTCTGATGTAAACTTTACTTTTAACTAGTATCTATGGTTAGAATATATTTATTTTTTTAAAAGCCTACCTGGAATGACTTCTGATAAAGAAATATACTTTTTATCAAAGTTATGAGAATAAAAAAAAATTGAAACCCTCTGTCTGGTCTCTAGATGCTAGGCTTCCCAGTATGATAACCACTAGTCACATATGACTCTTTTTTTAAAAAATTTATTTTATTGAAATATAGTTGATTTACATTGTTGTATTAATTTCTGCAATACTTTGCAATACAGCAAAGTGATTTTTTGTATTCTTTTCTACTATGGTTTATTACAAGATATTGAATATAGTTAGAATATTGAATATGAATATGAATTTTTGAATCTTGAATATGGTTAGATAGCATCACTGACTCAATGGACATGAATTTGAGCAAACTCTGGGAGATCGTGAAGGACAAGGAAGCCTGGAGTGCTGTAGTCCATGGGGTTGCAAAGAGTCAGATATGACTTAACAACTGAATAACAGCAGCTATTGAATATAGTTCCTTATGCTATACAATAGGGCTTTGTTGTTTATACATGTGACTTTTAATTTCAGTTTCAATTACTTTAAATAAAAAGTTTAGTTCCTCAGTTGCACTAGCCCCATTTCAAGTGCTTAATTACATGAGTGCCTAGTGGCAACTGACTGGACATAGCAAATATAAAGCATTTCCCTCATCACAGAAAATTCCATGAATAGCCCACGTCCAATCACAGATCATAAAAAGAAACAGACTCCAAAAGCCCCAGGGGTCTCCTTAAAACATTATGAACTATTTAACTCTTTGGAAATTTCATTTAAGTCCTTGGAACTCTCACTTGAAAAAATATTTACTCAGGTACTTCAGAGGGTTCAAGAAGATTTCCCAATCTTGTTAATTGGCAGCATTTTTACAGAAGTTAAAAATGGCTAACATTTTGTCTCATTTGAGCCTTCCTAGGCTATACAAAGGCAATGTTTTTGGAGTGAAATAACATTAATTTACTTGCGGAGACATTACTTAGACTGCATGGTATTAATTTCCTTGGCATTTCTTATATATATTCTGTAGTTAGAACCCGTTTTGAAAAATCTGGCCATGAGTGATTAGCTCCTTACTAGCCATGTAAATGCGAGGTTATGTGTATTCAGTTATGGTGGTCTGTGCCTGCCTGTGTTCTCCCACGCTCTCAGAGCTTCCTAAGGCTGCTGCCTCCCTGGCAGCCTGGCCCGGGGCATCAGTCAGCCGGTAGCAGGCCCCCACCCCTCCACAGTAGCACATGCATACCCAGGCTCACTTCTGAACTTCTCATTCACCTTCTTGGTTTAATGTTACTGTTGATGACATTTTATGAATCTTATCTGTACCTGACTACACTCTTTACTTTTTTTTAATGGAATTTCTACTGCCAAAGTCAAATAGAAAGTTCCATGTCACTTAGGATGAGTGAATCATCGCTTGTTCAGTCTAAGCCAAATCCTCCCATTAGGCCTCTGAAAAGCACTTCAGAATAACCTTGGAAGTAACTATTTTCCCACTGGCCAAGAGAATAATCTTTTTTATCAAGGTAATAAAAAGTTAAGAAATGTCCTTTATTTTGCTTTTCAAAGTTATTTTAAACAGGTTGTTATTGTGTTTCAAAACACTGGTTGAAATTAGAGACTATTTTCAGCCCTAAGATAACAGGATAGACCCTAAGTGTTGAATCATTTCATATACATGCTTATATTAAATTTTGAAATTTACTATAGGATAGTTTAGGATAGGTCTCACCCATAATTAAGGAGAAGAAACATTCTCTTGTCAACCATATGCATAAAGAGTAAGTAACTTGTAAAAATCTGTTTAGTACTAGCCCTCAAGAAGTTAAGAATTGAATTCATTCTCACTAGTCACATATGGTGAAGCTTATTTAATATTAATTATTGTTTACTTCTCTATTTTCTGTTATTCATTAGGACTAAAAACTTATACCAATGGCTTGAGATGAAAGAGTAAAGTATTCCTAACAAGAAGTATAATGTGAACATTACTGTAGAAGGAAAAAAAGCTATATGATTAGCAAATAATTACCAACAGTCCAGGAAGCTGTGTAGTCAAAAACAACCAATCTCAAGCTCTTTTAGTGGTACACTTAAATCGAGTTAGAGCTAGAAAATCACAATCATGATCACTGTGACACTTATGTTGTAATAAATCAGTTAGATGATTACTTTTTTTTTAATTCAGTAATTTACTTTGGAGTAGTAGTATTTTGTACATTAAATGATTGAAAATGTCCTCGCTAAAGTATTTGCTTAATCCTTGAATGAATGAATGCAGTTCTATAATATACCTGCGTTTGAATCACACAGTGAACTTGTGCAGAATTCATCAGTGTGATATGTCCTGCGTTACTGTATGTCAGATGACAGCTCATGGGACCTTATCGATGCCCATCAGTGATGTCTTCCCTCATATTTAATTAGCAGTCTATTTGACATAGCATAAATTGTACATTTTACCATAGGAATAAAAGTTTTCTTTCACTGAGGTGATGGAAATGTGTCAGACAACCACCAGTGCTCCAGGGGATTGAAAATTTTATTTTTACTTTTTAAGTTTTTATTCTACCCCAAAGTATGGCTATACTGAAGAGGGGATTTTTTAATACCATGGATTTACTTTAAATTCTCCTTCCATTACTGGAGATGTGCATTAGTTTTCCTATTATGTATTATATAAGCAGCACCATTTCTAAAGTCAAAATGGTAAATGTCTCCCTCCGTTTTTTTTAACCCTTGTCTCACCTGCCACTTCATTTGTGTTACCCTCTTGTTTCAACACCTATGTTTAATTGTGACCTCAGATTTTAAACAGTTTAGATGTGTATAAGAAATACCCATAAATTTTATTTCACTAAAGAATTTTCCCAGAACTTGGTGGGAATTATTTATAAAATTTCCTAGAATTATTTATAAAAGTTTTCTCCCTGAATATGGAAATTTTGACTTCTATAAACAAATGATTAATAGAGTTGCAATGAAAGAAAACACAGCTCAAATTGTTTTGTCTGAACATGTCACAAATTCTGTGTTGGATGTCATTTTTGTTACTGCCAGAATTAGCTTTATCCAGCATTATTTAATTCCAGTGTAAAGCTAAAAAATGTGGAAAATATAATTTTTGTTCGTTTGTGTTTCGTTCAGATTTTCATTTTATTTTGTATTCAGTGTGATTCTGTGCCTTTAAAATGTTCTCCCTTCCATTCTGCCCTTGTATCTTTGCAGTCATTGTATACAGCAGATTCTAGAAAGTGTAAATCATTGTCACCTAAATGGCATAGTGCACAGGGATCTGAAGGTCAGTATATGGAGTCCGTACATCTGAATCAGAGGAAGTGTTGTTTTTTTCTGGGGAAAGGGCAGAGGGTGGGTGTTGTACAATTGTTCCCTTGCCTTTCCCAACTTTTCCTTAAAATGACTAAATGATGACATAATAATGCATGATGCCTCTTTCAGTTTGCTCATCTACAGGCTAAATATACATCATAGCAAAAAGGGAAGGACAGCACTGGAAACACAGCTCTTAAGGTTCCGAGGAGTAAACCAGAGAGACGGTTTGGGGGCAGGCTTTCCTGATGTCCAGCATTGGCCTGGAAATAACCCTGGCCTGTGATGTATGTCCGCCTGTAGAGCTAAACACCACTTCTGTTCTGAGACCATGGGTTGCTGTAGCAGAACAACTGGTTCCTCATTGCTCCGTTTGAGTCCGATGAACCCTCAGGCAAGAGATAATAATTGCCAGCTAAATTAAAGCATGCGAAGTTAATGATTTATCAAAAATTCATTACGTATCCTAATTTAACCTTAATGGAGCCTTGACTGCTAATGTGACAGCTTTCAAATGATACGAGAAAAATGGGAGAGAAGAGGGAAACAGCTGTTTTTTTGTGGAGTGAAGGTGAACACAAAATCTATAAAAACTATACTTGTGTTCCAGTTCATTTCCTGTGAGGATTTACAACTGGGAAAAGAGCTCCTGAATTCCAAGTTTTTAAGATGGATTTTTCTAGAACAAGTGAACCTACATTTTGGCCCACATCTGGCAAGATCCTGATTGTCCTGAGGTAGTAGTCACTCTACTCGAGCGTATGTTTACGTGACTGAAGATGTTTAAACACAACCCCAGTTGTCTGCTAGTTTTGCACTTTAACCCAGTCTCTCTGAGGGTATACAGACAGTGAGTGTAAGCTTGGAACTAACACACGCCCCCTGGTGTTTGCATGCAGTCATTGCATTCAGCAGATCCTGGAGGCTGTGCTACACTGCCATCAGATGGGCGTAGTCCATCGGGACCTGAAGGTGAGTAATGCCCTTGGAGAAGACAAACCACCACACAGTTCCTAATGACTGTTCAGCTGCAGTTATGCCTGTAAAGGCAAAAATATGAGCAATAAAGTTGTGCGGACTCTTTCCAACACATAATGAAAACACTTTCCCTCACCACAGTTCTCTAATGCACAGTTGAGACTTATATAAATCCCATTTCATCCAGAGAGACATCATCTCCTAACACGAACAATAAGCAGGTTATATTTTCTTTCTCCAAAAACAGGATACAGCATTTAATGTGACTTTGAGTAGGACTGATGATCTCCTCTTCTCTTTAAACTTGTTCTGTGAACGTATTGGCATGTTTGTTGATCAAACTCATACTTTATGTACCTATATTTTGTAAGTGGTTATCAAAATTATAAAGTTAATAGAGATGAATGTATTAGGTAGATTTTTGGCCCACGAGATTGGTGCTAACAGCCTCCATTGTGGGTAGTAAAGTCTTTTCCCTTAACATTAGTCCCAGGAATTCTGAGGACACTGAGTCTTCCTGTTTTTTTATTTATTTATATTTCTAGGGGTCAAGATACTATTGTGTTTTAAAACAGATGGAAAAAGGGTAAAACAAATCTTATTATCAAATAGTATATATGTAACATATAGCTACATACTAGTACTTTTAAGACTTGACTCAGTTTCTGATAACCATTGAGAATAAGAAATGTTTAGATCATTTAGAAATTAAACATTTCAAAGATGACTGTCTTGTTCTTAATTCTCTGACCTCTTCTCTCAGCATTCTAGCTTTACTGATGACATTTCAGAGAAATAGTGAACACCTAGAAATTTAAATGGAGGAAAAATCCTGGGTGGGCAACACAGCGCAGGGGATCACTTGTAGCTGTGATTTTTCATTTGAAACCTCAGCCTTTTCCAGGCTTTTGTACAAAGGTGGCAAAGGGTAGGTCAGAATGTCTTAAACTGTAATGTGTGCAGGACCTCGGCATACTTCCTTTGTCACCGTACTTTCCGTTCATTTTCTGTGTTCTAGAAGAATATTTCTTCAGTGATTCAGAGCAAGTTACTTGAAGAGGTGATCTGTAAGCAAAGCATTGCCTTTTCTAGAACCTTCCTTTGATTTCAGTCTGAGTCTGAGAGCTTGTGCCAAATTTACCCATCAGGAAAAAGGAAAAAGAATGTGTTCCTTTGAAAATTCATATAAATGGCAATCACCTCAAAAACTGCCTAGCAGCTACATAACAGCAGTGCCCCTTTTTGTGAGTTCTTAGAGCTCACAGTGCTGCTTTCCTTTTTAAGTGACTGTATGTAGACATACACCTTGCTTGTGCTGTTCTTACTGTGTAATAAATTTATCATTTGAGATAGTTTACTTCGTTTTATGTAATTAAAAGTATACTCTAAAAGCCATGATGAAAAATGCACATTTTGTTCCAGGACTTTCGAAATATATTTTTTGAGGTCTTGATATTGCACTTCTGTAAATGTCCAAACCCAGCTGAGTCCTTCAAAGACTGGAACTTTTATCAGAGGTGGCAGTGAGCCTAGGCTGTGGCGTGGGAAGAAAAAGATACTTTCTGACATATGAGCTAAAGTCACTAGTTAAAAACTCTGGCGGGTGATTTCCAGAAGAGGCTACTGCTGAAAGCAATTAGCCTGCTGCATCACCCCAGAGATTTCGTTCAAGGGAGGAAAGTGTTTTTGCTTTCCATTCTTACTCTGATTTAAGGAGACGATAGAGATGAACCTCTGATGAAGCTTGTTATAATTTCTGTAATTGTTGTCTTAGTTTTTGTCAAATCGCTGACTTGGATAAACCTCAGTTAAGTCTAGTTCTTAATAGGCCATGATATAAACTTACTAACAAAGGCCCGAACCTGTGTACAAAGGGCAGCTTAAGTGTGTTCTGTCGCTGGCTTTGATTTGTGGCTTTTATACCCACGATGCATAATCTGATAAGTATACCACTTGTAACAGCACATTTACTAATATATTAAAATGAAAAAGATCAGCTGCTGAAATCTATTATCAGGCTTTAAGCAAAAATGTTGCCCTTACAATTATTAGGCCATATATTTTTGCTTCCAGAGCAAGATTCACATGTTAATTCATGTACAATAGACACAGTGTAATTTGTCCATATCAGTGAGATAAAGACACAGGGTGTATTACCTTTATCAGCATCATCATCAGGCACCTGTGAGCACAGGAGTACTGTACAGGTTGTCTATAAACCCCTCTGAGGATAATAGCCATTTGTGTTCCTTTCCAGTACCCAACATGGGACCTTGTCCCTAGTTAACACTTGCAGCATAGTCCTTCAATTCAGGAATGAATAAAGTTCAACCCAAAGTACACTTGTCACTTAAAAGCCAACACTGAGTAAAACAGGCTGTTGTGACATATTAATTAATGCTGAATAAAAGAGGATAAGCATATCCTCTTTGATTCAGTGGTAACATGAAGATCTCTTTTTTAATATTTTAATAACTTCCACTTTGAGGGGCTCTTTAGACAGTAGACTTCACCAGATGGAAACTTACCAGGACCTAGAGACAAGGCTAGGGCACAGGAGGCAACTTGAGGGTGTCCCAGAGACAACAGCAGGAGACAGGTCAGGGTGGTGAGACGCTGGAGACACGTCAGGCCGCCCCAGGCAGCATCCAGTGGGTTCCTGGACCAGTCTTTTGTCTAGGGTGCATTCAGTGTCAGGCCAGTGGATGTAGATCTACTAGGGAGGTCCAGCAGGGGTGACGTAGTCATAGGACTCTAGTTAAGGGGTACGAGAGGCTTTGGATCAAGGCAGAACCTACTAAAAAATAAAAGGGCCATAGCTGCCATTTATCAAGCAGTTGCTCTATACCCTGCCCTGTATTATCATGCAAATCTTCAGAATAACTTCATGAGGAAGGTACCATGATTGTCTGCATGTTACCTAAGAGGAGATTAGCAACCATGAGGAAAAGGACTTGTTCAGGGGCGCATAGCTAGTAAGACAGGATTTGTGCCCAAGCAGCTGGGCTCCAGGGTCTGCAAGCTTAATCCCTATCACTTCTCAGTTCAGTTAGATGAATGAATTGAAAACCCTTATAGATACCAAAGAAGAGTTCAAAACAGTGATGGGAAAGTAATTTTACCAGTAACATTAAGAGTTATTTGGGGGAATGGGTCTAAATTTAGTGAATCAAGAGATTAAAATAATCTCCATCTGTGGCTTTTCAGAACTATACAAAATTTGTATCATTAGTAATAAGAGAATAAGGAATAATTAAGACATAATGTAGAGTAGGAGGACAACATAAATTTTGACAAAAGACTAGTGTAAAAAGTGAAAATGTTCTGTTTAGGAAATCAGTAAGGTGGCGTTGTCCACAGCCTTTGGAAAATGAGACATCGAGAAGAATGAAATGGATTTGCCACACTTAATTTAGGCCACATCAAGACAATCATTTTGGAGTCCTTAAAAAGCAGATCATTTATGAAGACAGGATTACTGTAATGTGGTATGATATTTGTGTAAACTGATAATTAAAAATTCAGGTATCAAAAGAGAAGAACAAACATTAATCAAGTATTTCTCGAGCACTTACTAAGGCCCTGTCTTAGCTTTAGGCATATATTACACAGCAAAACAAAAACAAACCTTGTGTACATGGAACATACAGGCCAATGAGTTAAAGATCACTTAAACATACGTGGAAGATATATCCATGCTTCTCCTCCCAGAAAGACGAAAGTACATCAGATAGGCACTGCCTCCAGAAATATACTAGGTCGAAAAGAGGCTGCAGTAAGAAGTGACAACTCTCCATGTCACAGGAAATGAATATCAAGTCAGATGAGTTGTCTCGTGTAAGAGCCTGGAGAATACAATTTCTGTGAATCAGTTGACAGAAGGAAGTAAGGCAAAAGAGACGGCTATATAGCTGTACTTTTTCAAATAACCATTTTTCACACAAAGTAGTAAAATTTCTTCAGCTCAAAGTGTATCAGAAGTGGTTACTAAACTGCCTCACGAGCAGCTCTCTGGATAAGAGGCTGCTGCTGCTAAGTCGCATCAGTCGTGCCCGACTCTGTGCGACCCCATAGACGGAAGCCCAACAGGCTCCCCTGTCCCTGGGATGCTCCAGGCAAAAACACTGGAGTGGGTTGCCATTTCCTGCTCCAATGCATGAAAGTGAAAAGTGGAAGTGAAGTCACTCAGTCGTGTCTGACTCTCAGCAACACCATGGACTGCAGCCTACCAGGCTCCTCCGTCCACGGGATTTGCCAGGCAAGAGTACTGGAGTTGCGTGCCATTGCCTTCTCTGGATAAGAGGCTGTATACATACAACTGAGTCTTTTAGCAACAAATAGGCACTGGTGAATTGCCTTGGCAGAAAATATTGTTTTTTTAAAGCCTACCTCTTGAAGAACAGTGTTATTTAATGGAAAAATCGATCAGATCAGATCAGATCAGTTGCTCAGTCATGTCCGACTCTCTGCAACCCCATGAACCGCAGCACGCCAGGCTTCCCTGTCCATAGATAGAAGGATAGATATATTTTAGTGAAGATAGTGATTCTGGAAATTTGGGAGGATTTTTAACACTTTCATAGACACAAAATTAAATGTATGACCAGAAAAGAAGTTCATTTTCTGGAAATGTGACAAGCAGTCAGTAAATCCTTGTCACCATGGGTAGCTATGTGAAATAATGATTTCTGCATTTTCCTTGATTACAAAATCACAAGTTTTTCATAGAATCATCTTTAAAAATAAAAGCTTGAAGACTATATCACAGTCTTTAATGTACATCTAGATACATTACAAACTATGTGACAAATTCCATAATTCATTAGTCATTCTACTGTTCCTTTATGAAGTACTTGGTATATGTCAGGCTGTGGAGAAACAGTAGGTGATTGGTGAAGTCCCACTGTGGTTACACTCTGGTTCTCTCATCTACTTGATAGTGTGTGCTGATAATTAATGTTAGAAGTACATCAAGAAACAGGAATGTAATACAGAGTGATTCTTTTGAACTTGCTCATATATGCACAGTGATAGAAACAGAACTTCCTCATGACAGACTTAGAGCGCATTCCTCAGCTGGAAGGTCCCCATGCTGAGTGCATAAATTCAGGCATCCACCACGTGAAGAGCAAAGCAAAATCAAAGCAAAAGTCGCTTGTACCATATGCACCAGAGGACCTCCACCATATGTGGGAAAGAGCCTGACATGCGGCTTTTCAGTTCATGCAAGATTTCATTTAGTTGAATTTTAGGAGCTTTGTTCACACCTTCTTTGGCAAAGAAGTGACTGAAAACACACCAAAGCACTGACTGATTAACTTCATATTGGAATATTGATACTTTCCACTAGAGGAAAGAAATTTAAAAAGATTTTCACTTCTTAAAAGCCAATATCCGGGGGGGTGTAAGAATCAAATCATATAGAATAATACAACTCATAGCTTGCTGTTTTATAATATTCATAAAAAACAAAACATTTAAAGAAAGTAAAATACACATGATTTCACTAAACATAAGATCCATATGTTTGAGTTTACTGGCTAGTTATCATGCATGTGCATGGATAAATCTGTCTTATGACTAATGTTGAAGATGTTTATATGACCCACGTTGAAGATGATCATCACCTCTGCTAAATCAGTTCTTTAATAAACATCATGCTAATTTAGAAATCCTCGTGATATGTTGGTGATATTTTTAAGAAGCAAAGATTAAATTATGCCTTTTTCATAAGTTTTCCCATGTTTTATTTGAATATGTGTAGTAAATATTTTTGAGTACTTTAAATTCTTCTTAAAATATCTACTGAATGGATTACCATTTGAAAATGAATGATTTTTATATCTCACAATCACATCTTTAAAAGGAGGGGATCAGGAAATCTGACCTCAAGCCCTTACTTCATCTTTTTGAACCTCCCTACCTCATTTAGAAAAAGAGGGATTTGAGTTAGTTTATCTCCCAAGTCTCTTGCAATTCTGAAAGTGATTCCAGAAACTTGCCTCAGGACTTTGAGATACTTGAACAGTTTCAAGAAAACCCCAAAATCGCGATGAAAGAAGTTGCCATTGTATCCATATGGAAGTACAGAACAAAACTTGCAAACAGTTGCTGCTCATTACAGCTGATATGCTATAAATGGTTGTTGACACCAAGACCAGATGTCGTGGAAAATCCTGCATCATTAGGAAGCAATGGGGTGGGGAAGGAACCTGTGTGAGAGAATGTCAGTAGAATCTATTTAAAAACCAATCTAAACAGTGATGCATTATAAGAATCTAGGGGTAATCTCAATGTGTAAATATTAACATAATAGATTGCACTTAATTTAGAAATGCAGACGTTTCTCAAGTCATGAGCATTCATTACAGATATTAAGTGTACTACACATTTGAAATGGCCAGCTGCACTGGAGTGTAATAGCTGATCACTAATGCATATAATGTCCCTTACAGAGGACAAACCCCTGTGATAAAATCCAATGGGGTTTTATAACTTTATACATACTGTTATAAGATTTTAAAATATATATATTTGTAATGTTCATTTGTGAGATGAAGAACTGGTTAATTAGCTTCAAAGGTCTGAATAGCCCAAATCCACATAGTTAGTAAGAATCAGGCCCAGGACATAAACCCATGTCTCCCTCTTCTATCTAGATCATAGTGCTATACCCCCATGTTCAAACACGGTTGTGCTGGAAGACTGGAGTTTCTGATCTCACCTCTCTGATTTGTTTTAGAAGGTCAGAATAGTAGAATATTAGCAATTAATAGTGTAATGGTGACCCTTTCTATAAGGAAGTAGCCACTAATTCGGTGAGAGATTCTACTATTTCAGCTTTTGTGGAATATAATCACAAATTATCTTACTTTCTGTAGACATTCATAATCTAAATTTATCTACTTGCCAATGAACTTTTGTAGTGCAATATGTTCTTAAGTTGGAAGCTATCTGAATGGTAGCAATTAAAATCAGGATAAATGTGTACTGCCCTGGTTTAAATGCTGCTTTAGAAAATCTTGGTGATTAAATCTCCTGTATCCTTGCAGAACATGATAAAAAGATTATTCAAACAAACATATTCCAAAGAGTTGACTATAAATCAAAAGTATGTGATATTTTTAATGTTTCTTTGATGCTGGCCGTTAGAAGCAATCTTGTGATAAAATATTTTATAAAGCAAGTAATCCTTTAATAAAGGCAGTAATCATCCTCATTTTTCAGTTTGTATTCCATAATTCTATATTTTAGGTTTGCCTAAAAGATACTTAAACATGAAGTCATTTCAGTGCTATTAATATTTTAATCTATACAGTAACCTTGAAATAGCCGTGCCTTTTCCTGTGCATAACTACAGCTGAACAGTCTTCTTGGGTATAAGGTGAAACACTGATCCAGATGGATTTATTATTTCCTGGATAAGTCACAGAGATCGTCTCTAGGTATGAGTGTTTGCCTCAGTCAGAGACTGTGCATCAGAAAACTCCAAGGCGTTCCCTTTCTTCTGAATTGGCAGATACTTGGTGTACAAGGGCATAATGCACCCAGCACTGCCCAGAACTGTTTGATTTATTAAGAAGAATAAAGGCACATTGAATTGTTTATAAGTTTATTCATTGATGACACTGGCATTTGGTCAGCAAACTTAAATACCACTTGAAAAGACCTAAAATGATTGCTATTTCTAAAGCAATTGGAACTCTTTCCCTAAATGAGTCTGTGCTTGACCAACTAAGACAGATGGGTATTAGCAGAGATCTCTGACGTCTCAATGCTTTTGAATATGAAGGTCACAGAGAAATAAACTATTACCGATTGTTTGTGTTTTCTTCCAAGGTATTTATTCCATAAATTAATAGCTGGCAATCACTTCTTGATTAAATGAGAAGGTATATAAATGAAGTGACCATAAGTTTTAGTTGTGAAAATAAAATGTTAAATATTAATCATATAGCCTGGTTAGATACTATAGTATAGTGATAGATACACAAGAATTCCAAGTAATTTTGATTGTTAGATTTTACTGAAAGTTATTTTAGTGTGGGGATCTTTCATATTCATAAGACATATTCATCCCAACATCCAAATTAAGTTTTCATGTTTTTAGCATTTAGTTTAAACCCTGTCAGCCCTAAAACATTATAAAGTTTTCCTTAAAATTACCATTTGTCATAACAGTGGTGAATCTGATGGCAGTGAGCAGCAATAGCCCGAAGAAGTCTGGTACTCGATTAAAACTTACTTGCCTACACTTCAGTTCTTGTAGACTTAAGCTAATTTCTTCTGAGCTCTGGTTATGAGTCTTTGCTAATTTGCATGGCTGGCTTAATTAATAAATTAAATATTGGTTTAGGCTGTGTTTACACAAGGTCAAAACAACAACAGAATTGACTAATTCAGTAAGGAAAAAAAGTAGCAAATTTCATGAAAAAAAATGGAAATCAGTTGTTTGTTAACATACAAACAAAACCAATTTGATTAACGGAATGTTTAAATGTTTCAGACAGTTGTTTTGGCATTTGGAGAGTCCATTGTTTCCCAACTTTTTTCAGTCTGAGACACCTCTAAATTTGCTGAGTTTTAGCCCAAGGTTAGAAGATATTGAACCACTCTCCCAAATACACATACCAATCCAGAAAGACATTCATCCGGATACCTAAGGATCCAAGGATGATAGACTTACATTATGCATTAATTGGCCTCCTTTTCCTGACCAACTTTTCCCTTCATTTCTTAAAACCCACAAAGGCTGTCCAGGGAAAGTCAAGAATTTGTCACGGTGCTTATTTTCAAAGTACCAATGTGTCTCGATGACCCGGTTGGGAAACAGTGGTGTAGACACAGCCTTATTCCAGGATTGAGTTAGCAGTCCTTGAGTGTCCTTGAGTAATGATAAATACCTGAGAAAATTAAAATGTGTCTCTCTTATAGTATTCTGACATGTGAAAATAAATATATAACTAATATTTTGAAGACATATACATTATGTTTTTAAAAACTAGCTTATGGGAAAAAAAAGCCAACTATAACATTTGGCACATAAGAGTAGACGCTTTCTGCCTTTAAGAATAAACAGATTCTTAAAGACAGCAATTTTAATACATAATCAGAATAAGACTCCAAAATTTGTACAGAAATTGTTTGGAAACAGTGAGGAATGAAAATCACTACATTTGGGTCCAAACTCTTGAAGTCAACTAGGATTTAATTTGCACAGTTTCATTTGCCAAATGTCTGTAGATTGGTCCAACTCTTGTTATCATTTTGCCAAGTTCCCTTCTGCTGAAAAATGCCTGTGCTCTGTTAGGCTTCTAAGCCAATGTCCGTGGCCAAGCCTGGACCTCAAGCAGCACTTGGAAGCATGTGAGCAGGTCAAGACAGGTGCTCCCATTCATTTGCACTCTCCCCAAGTGTATCCTCTCTTCAGCCCAGTATCTCTCCAGGACATATATGCATCTGTCTGAAGCCTGCACACATGATCGTTTGTAATCATTTTCTAACCATATTTTCCCTGGGATTTAGGAATGACAGTCTCTGGAAGAGAGGACAGTGCATGACTTTTTTTTTTTTTCCTCCTAATCTTACAAAATGTTAGTTTTGAAGAGTAACTTAAAATAGATTCTCACATCAGTCTCTCTTTTCTTTCTAAATAAAGCCTGAGAATTTGCTTTTAGCTAGCAAATCCAAGGGAGCAGCTGTGAAACTCGCCGACTTTGGCTTAGCCATAGAAGTCCAAGGAGACCAGCAGGCGTGGTTTGGTGAGTAGGGCTTCTCCCCCTGCGTGCTGTTTTCACTCTCGGGCTGCAGTCCCATCCCGCTTACTAGCCGCGACAAAGCGGAAATGTTCATTCTGACAACTTGGCTAGTCTTAAGATAGTGGACTTTTATAAGTACCTAATTTTAGTGACATTAAAAAAGTATAAGTCTAAAAATAAGGGAAAATATAATAGAAGCCAGTAACCCAGACTTTTTTTCTTAAAGAATTGATGAAAAATGGGTGCTGTATTAATTAATAGGTGGATTGCAGTATTCAAAGAGTACTTTATTTGAGAGAAAATTGATTGTCCAAATACAGCCTCACTTGATGCTGAAATCTCCTATGTAACTAGGTACATATTTGCACAATATTTTGCATCTTTTGTGATTAGAAATATTTTTAAAATATTATAAAGTATATATAGAGAAATTTACATAATACGTGGTGTTATGTATCTATATATGTGTGTGTGAGTTTCATCAAAGTGCCCGTTGCTGCTCTACAATTTTGAAATTTCTATATGATGAAATTTCTGTTTCCTTGCAAGTAAGGACAAGATTAAACAAATTTATATTATATATAGTATTAAATATTTCTGGATTATATTATTTCAAGTTTATGAATTGTTTTGATAAATAAATTATTTTACCCACTGAATTTCTTATGCTTCTCTTTCTCCCATTTCCGAGTATTAATCCATTTTTTCACGTGGTGTCCTAAAATATAACCTCTCCACAAGCTTCAACCTTACTTCTGTTCTCACTTCCAATGTATTGAGATTAGAACTGGAATATAGTTGATGTGCAGAGAAGGCAATGGCACCCCACTCCAGTGTTCTTGCCTGGAGAATCCCAGGGACCGGGGAACCTGGTGGGCTGCCGTCTATGGGGTCGCACAGAGTTGGACTCGACTGACGCGGCTTAGCAGCAGCAGCAGCATCACATGGAGCACACTGGTTACATATTTGTTTAGGTGTCATTTTCTCCCTTCTTCTTCTCACCTCTGTATCCCTAGCTCCTAGTGTGATGCCAAGAATGTAGTATAAGTCTATAAATATTTAAATAACTGAAAGGAACAACTAGAAGGGAAAGGAACAGTAGAAAGAGAAACTGTGAGTCTGGCAGTGA
>NW_011494961.1:3506460-3520348 GCF_000754665.1 Bison bison bison
TCTCCACAAGCTTCAACCTTACTTCTGTTCTCACTTCCAATGTATTGAGATTAGAACTGGAATATAGTTGATGTGCAGAGAAGGCAATGGCACCCCACTCCAGTGTTCTTGCCTGGAGAATCCCAGGGACCGGGGAACCTGGTGGGCTGCCGTCTATGGGGTCGCACAGAGTTGGACACGACTGAAGCGACTTAGCAGCAGCATAGTTGATGTGGCTTAGAGGGTAAAGTGTCTGCCTGCAATGTGGGAGACCCGGGTTTGATCCCTGGGTTGGAAAGATCCCTGGAGCAGGATATGACAACCCACTTCAGTACTCTGGCCTGGAAAATCCCATGGACAGAGAAGCCTTGTAGGCTACAGTCCATGGGGTCGCAAAGAGTCAGACATGAATGAGCGACTTCACTTTCACCTTCATAGTTGATTTAAAATGTTGTGTTAGTTTCAGATGTACAGCAAAGTGAACCAACTATACATATATGTATATCCACTCTTTTTTTTAGATTCTTTTCCCCTATAGGCCATTACAGAATATTGAGTAGAGTTCCTTGTGCTATACTGTAGGTCCTTATTAGTTATCTGTTTTATAAATAGCAGTGTATATGTGCGTGCATGCTAAGTCACCTCAGTCGTGTCTGACTCTTTGTGACCCTATGGACTTTAGCCTGCCAGGCTCCTCTTGTGATCCCTCCTCCAGGGGATCTTTCTGATCCAAGGGTCAAACCCGTCTCTATGTCTCCTGCATTTGCAGGCAGATTCTTTACCACTCGCAGTACGGTAGTGTGTATATGTTACACTGCTGCTGCTGCTGCTGAGTCACTTCAGTCGTGTCCGACTCTGTGCGACCCCATAGATGGCAGCCCACCAGGCTCCCCCATCCCTGGGATTCTCCAGGCAAGAACACTGGACTGGGTTGCCATTTCCTTCTCCAATGCATGAAAATGAAAAGTGAAAGTGAAGTCGCTCAGTCATGTCTGACTCTTCTCGACCCCATGGACTGCAGCCCACCAGGCTCCTCTGTCCATGGGACTCTCCAGGCAAGAGTACTGGAGTGGGGTGCCATTGCCTTCTCCAATATGTTACACTACTTTACCCCAAATTTGTTTGTTTTCTGCATCTGTGACTCTACTTCTCTTTTGTAAAAAGTTCATTTGTACCTTTTAAACTACACATAGAAGCTATATCATATATTTGTCTTTGTCTGACTTAAGTTCACTCAAGATGACAGTCTCTAGGTCCATCCACATTGTGGCCAGTGGCAAAATGCCCTTCAATTTGAATTGCTTATCCTCTAAACAATAACAACAAATAGAAAGAGAGCTCAAGAAATGCTTACTTCTTTTGTTTTCTATACAAGTAGTTTTCTGTATCCCTAAACATACACATGTGCTGAAAAGCACCCAGATCTCCCAGGATTCACCGTCTCTCTCTCATCTGCCCCACCGACTTAACGGGAGTGGCTGGTGGGGCAGCCTTACCCACCTCCTCTGAAGGCAGCCTAATTCAGGACCTCATCTTGTGCTGCTGGTCCTGCTTCAGAGGTGCCTGACCATTATCCTTGTCTCTGATACCTCTGTTGAATACTGCCTTTTACGTTAAGGTTGTCCTTACTTACCAGGTGAACTTAATACCTCCCAATTTGTCCTTTTTTGTGTCATATTTTGTCATATAACTGGACAAAGCTATTCCACTAACTGCAAACTGAAAAGAGGTAGACCTAGAATTAGTGCTGTAAATCTGAGATTCAGAGACATCATTTTATCCTAGGAAAGAGTATAATTTACCCTGATAAAGAACATACAGTTATAGGAGTTGGGGTCCAATAGGAAGTACTGGGGCTATCACAAAGATGGGCGGAGCAAATCACTGGAGATATAGAAATGAATTAGAAGGTCCTGCCCTTCAAAACACTCCTATTTGCCTATCAATAAGTATTTAGCAGGCAGCGTGGGAGCACCTTTAACAGAAGCAGGTGTAAGGTACTCTGGAGCACAAGAGAAGAATTGTGGAAATTTCAGTGACTGGGACAAGGCTTCCCCCTTTCTGGTGGCTGAATGGGAGTTTTGTTCACTGGCATGCAAGGAGATAAAGGCATTCCAGACAGAGGGATCAGCACATTCAAAATTTCAGAGGCATGAAACAATTTTTTCTATTTCAGGAATAGCAATAGGTTGATTACAGCTAAAGTAGAAGGTATACTAAGATGGGGAGCTGATGAAGTAGGAAAGGATTTTATGTTCTTGTGAAGGATTTAGCATTTATCTTAGAGGTTTCAGGAATCTGGTGAAAAATTTTGAGCAGAGGAGGACATAAGTGGGTTTCTGTCAAGTAAAGATTTGGTAGGAGGGTGACTTTAAGGATAGCCTTCAGGCAAGGGGCCAGTTAAGATAAGGCGGGCGTTCAAAGTACGCCTGAGGACAGCTTGAGCTAAGAAGTGCCCAGGAGCAAGCAAGCGCCAGGTGACAAGCAGAAAGGACAAGAACCCTGAATTTTAAGGGAATCTGTGTAGAGGAAGTCAGAATCCTGCAAGTTGGGTTCCAAGACAGAACTCTAGTCCTTTCTAGAACAAAGCAGGACCCCACTTTACAAGATACCAAAAAAGGGACTTGGGCTCAGGGATGTGATTGCCAGAACTATGTACAAGATGATAATTGGATATCAGGAATAAGCCAGAAGCCTTATTACAGAGCCAAGGATCAAATTTAACACTGACAACTTGGATGATGCTTATAAAAGTATTGAAGTTGAGCTCCTGAAATCTCACTTGTTTGGGTGAGATTTCATCTCTTCTGCTAGATCACAAGCTGTTTGAGGGACTGTGTGTAGTACAAAGTTTCTGCTTTTTGAATTAAAATACTGCAGCTGATATCCTGGCTCTGATTCTTAACAACTACATAACATTAGGCAAGTCGCTTTAACTCTGTAAGCTCAGTGTCCTTTTTGCAGATGGAAATAATAAACACTCTTTCATGAGGCTGTTATGAGATGAGACCATTAAAGTAGACTATTGGAATATGCCTGGGTTCTCAAAGCTATTCAGTAAGTTTTCAGAACTGTCTTGGAATGAAACAGGTCACAGAACCAGCCTACACAGTAAAAGTTGTTGAGTGAATGACTAAATATCAGGCTAGTGAAAGCAACAGCATCCATATAAAAGTACACAAATTTTCAAATTGTGATAATTCATTTCTCAAGGCAGCTGGTCTCAGAGAAACAAGGACAGATGGGAAGTAAAATTCCCATTTTTTCTTTGGTATGGTGATAGTCAGTTAAGTTCCTACTAAGATACCTATTAGCGTAATGACTTTTAAAGGATGCATTTTAAGGTCTAAGAAAATCCATCATTTTATAAGTATAAACAAACATAGTTTCTAAGCTTAGGAGAATACTTTTTTTAGCTTTCTTTTAACGTTTGTTTTTTTTTTTTTTAATGGGTTGCAAAGAGTCAGCCATAACAAGCAACTGAGCACATTCAACTCAAATTTCAGTGACTCCTCCTGGATAACTAAGTGAAGGGCATGTGATGTCCTGCCTTTCTTTTGGGAATATTGCCTGATAGGTTTTAGGAGGAAAGGCATGTTTTAGTATGAATGATTTGTTTTGATATTTATTCAGTTTTCTGCCATAGTCTCATGTATTTGGTTAATTTTACATTTTAAAAGATGTAAAGGTTTTGAGTGGGGAAACATTTATTTTAATAAGAAAAAAGCAGAACTCTTTTTTTCATTACGTGTAATGCCAGAGTTTCGAGCTTTTACAGAGTTTTATTTTAATAAATTTGAGGTCTACTCCATATAAGAAAAATTAAACTATTCAAGCCGCTCTAGAAGCTCTCTATTGTGTTCAGTTATTTTTTTCCCTTATTTTCCAGTTCAGATATTTGTTTTTCCCATGTTACTTCTTCAGTCTTTTTTGTACAGAGCCAAAAAGGCCAGAAGTAGTAGCACCCTGTAGCACTTGTGTGAGGTAGACTAGGAGATTTACCAAAGAGAATAAGCTGTTTCTCCTGTGGGATTGGAAATGCTGTTTGCAATCCATTTCTTTCTTTCTTTTTTTTTCTTTTTTTTTTTTTGCTACTAGGAAAAAAGGATAACTGCCATGATCTGTTTCTTATGGAAGAATTATTTTGCTTGGTTGCTATTATGTTATTATGTCTGTTGTTTAAATATTAAGGGTTTTTTAACGGCAGTATGTTGCAGTGGATTCTGTATGTAAGTAATTCTGTTTTCTCTTTGATCCTTTCTGGTATTCGTATTGGTTTTTCAGAATGAGAAACATACCCTGTCTCTAAAGAAGGCAAGCTCCCATTAAATTCCCGTTGATAGTATATATCATAATAAACTAGAGTTTTAGGAGTTTAATCTCATGCTAAAACAAACCTAGTTTGTCTTCCCCTCAGTATTTCTGTATTCATGAGAACACGCTGTAAAGTGCACTGTTTTAACATTTGTGCGTTGTAGATGTAGGCTTCGCTATTCTTAGGGGTAAGGACCCCTAACTGCTTAAGTGATAGTTGTGCTCAATAGGAGCAACTGTCTCTTAGCATTTTAGTCTCCAGAAGAGGTTTATAATAATTTACACTTAGGATTATCACTTCATTTCTTGCATAGTGGTTTCTTCTTTATCTTTTCTACCTCGATGAAGTGTTAATATTTCCTACTCCAGGCATGTATTCTACCAAGTTATTTAAGACATACATTAAAGGTTACCAATTCTAGATGGGAGGTTATAGATTGCATATAAAGGGTAGTCACACTTCAGAGAAAGAGAGGACCACTGAGAACTGTAGCAGATGGAAGTAATTTAGAGTCACCCTATGTTAGAGAAAAAGTACTCCCTCCCACACATACACCAAAAAAATCAAGGGTTCAAGAAACAGAAAAAGCATCGTTAAGGGTGAAAATGGAAAGTTTATTTTCAAGAAATCTGAAAGAGATTTTTTAGGTTAAGTGCTCAGAAGTAGAAAGATATTATGTTGAGTGAATGAAGGGGAAGTAGTGGGTAGGACCAGATGATAAAGTATCTTAAAATGCCAGGTGGGACCTGTCTTTAATCTGGTCTTTGGAGTCTGTTTCCCACTGGATTCCCTCTGTGTCTCAACATTTGGAGGAGCTGGAAAGGAATGGTCGGAATGAGAGAGCAGATACGGCAGTGAGAAGCCCCAGAAAGCTCTTGGAAACTAGTGTGCCTGTCTCTACCTTAGAGTAGCAAACTTCCACGTCACTCCTTCAGCTAATCCTTGAACGTCAGTCAGGGGACCCACCACTGCTGCTCAATAGTTCTTTCCAGCTCACAACTACCGAACAAACATTTCTATCAAAGTTTGAGGTAGAGGTGAATCCACTGTGGTCCATTTAAAGCTTAAACTACAACAATACAGGTCTTTTCTTGAAGTTCCTTCTCACTGTCCTCCTCATCCTCCTCTAAAGCAAACAGAGGAGAGGACAGGCAATGAAAATGGGGGGAAAAGTGAAATCCAAAATCCTTTGCCTCAGAATGTAATTTTGTTGTAACCGTGTTATTATATATATGCTTGTTTCTAAGTACAGATTTGTTTTGGAGGCGGGGAAAAGCTCCTTTCTTGCATGCTTTGCATCCCAGTAGATACACAATGTGCTTCATCACTGATTTGTAGTCAGAGAAATTCCTGATTATAGATCCTTTTAAAGAACGCTTTCCAATTTCTGTATGCCTTTAAAGAAAATTTCCAAATAGCAATAGCTATTTTTGGTAATTTTTAAAGTAAATATTTTTTATTTGAAAACCATTATTTTCATAAATAAGTATTTTACTCTAGATGCTAGCTATTAATTATCATTTAAGTATACCTTCTTGGAAGTACTGATTTATCTAATAGGAAACTTCTTTAGCTATCTAGTTTCGAATACCTCATCTCTTAAAAGTCTAGCTGATACTTGTTCAGTAGTGACTCATCTAAATATTCCTGAGTCTTCTCTTCAGTTGCCACTTATAAGTACACAGTGATTACTTATTAGTACAGAGTGAGGTCTTTGATATATTATGAGCCCATTTCTTTTCCTAGTGAGTTCTTCAGTTACTCTCAGCCCCAACCCCCTCTCATGGACTACCTCACTATCAAAAATATTTACTGAAAATTTGCTTTAAATTTATCCCCAGGATCTATGTTTTGGATCCTTCTACTTTGTAGATAAGTGTTAGAAACTCAGTCATATCGACTCTTTGCAACCACATGGGCTGTAGCCTACCAGGCTCCTCTGTCCGTGGGATTCTCCAGCAAGAATACTGGAGTGAGTAGCCATTCCCTTCTCCAGGGGCTCTTCCTGATCCAGGGATCGGAAACCAGACTCCTGCATTGCAGGCAGATTCTTTACCATCTGAGCCACCACCAGGCAAGCCCCACTTTATAGATAAATATCCCTCATAATAATGCTTCCCTGGTGGCTTAGCGGTAAAGAATCCACCTGCAATGCAAGAGACACAGGTTCGATCCCTGGGTCAGGAAGATTGCCTAGAGAAGGAAATGGCAACACACACCAGTATTCTTGCTTGGGAAATCCCATGGACAGAAGAACCTGGCGGGCTACAGTCTGTGGGGTCGCAAAGAATCAGACATGACTTAGCAACTCAACAACAGCAACCTCTCATAATATATTATGTAGGCATCATGATAAGTATCATCTTCTGCAGTTTTCTCCTAATTTCTTCCCAGGTATAGGGTAGCATGTTCTGACCCTTTCACAGGTTTTGTTTTAACTTCCACATGAACAGGAATCAGAACTGCTGACCAAGTAGTCTGAAGTATATACACTGACTGTGCCGCTCCATAGAAAGGTTTTTCTATCTGGGGGAAAAAAAAAGATGTGTTTCTTCTAATTAGCTACAATGCAGGACAGATTGATGTTAAGACTGCTACAGAGAGAAACTCGTCCACGTTATTTTATTTCCCTAAGAGCCTTGTCTTATCTTGACAAACAGATCAACAGATACAGAAGCTCAAAGAAGTTTTTCTTCCTTCGCCATTTCATATTGGTTTTGCCAAGTTGGTTTTCATTCATTAACATCTGTTTTCCCTAGGTTTTGCTGGTACACCTGGATATCTTTCTCCAGAAGTTTTACGTAAAGATCCTTATGGAAAGCCAGTGGATATGTGGGCATGCGGTAAGGAATCATCCTCATGCAAAGTTTGCAGCACGCCACTATTATTACAATGAAAATAGTATCTGTCAAATCTGAGGTTGATGTTCTCTAGCAATCAACTTAAGAGTTACGTTCTCAGACTTTAGCCTACAACAGTCGCCTGGAGAGCCCGTTAAAGCAGATTGCTGTTTCTGATTCAGTAGGTCTGGGACGAGAGTGTTCGCGTGTTTAACAAGTTCCCAGGTGATGCTGAAGCCTGAGGCCCAGGAGGCACTTTGAGATAGGGCCATAAAGTGTTCCCACAGAGGGCGTGGGGTTTATGCTCCTTTCCTCTCAACTCCTCCAGGGAGCCCTGACCACGGCTGTCCTGTCTGCAACACAAGATGCTCAGCAGGGATTAGGAGAAAATGAGTGAATCTTGGAAAGGAATGAAATTGCCCTGTGGGGACTGGGCTCTGTTTTAGGCCTGGCCTTTAGCAACAAGCTCTAATCAAAACATAGCCTGTGTAGGCTCAAAGAATGGAGAGAGTTTCCACCACAGCTTTTATAGCAGAATTTCTGTGTCAGCATATACTTCAAATAGGTGGGAGACTGAAATAAAAGGGGTACTTCGGGGTTTTCTGAAATATTTTCTGCTGGAGTTACTGGACAGGAGCTAACCCTCTAGGCTTCTGACACTGTGTCATTAGCACAACCAACAACTTGGTGTGTGATCTCCAGCTGGGTGTATCTTGGCTTCTAGAGTTACTTCCACGCCTAAGAAGGCAGATGTGAGAAGAGCACAGCTTTTAGAGTCACAATGCCTGAGTTCAAGTCTGCTTTGCACTGGCTGACCCCATCTCCTTAGCATCACTGAGTTGCCTTCTTTACCTGTACAATAGAAGTATTTGACCTTCATAGAACTGTATGAGGGTCAAATAGGGTTTTTAGAGTTTATAAAGCAATTTGAAATGCAAACTGCTATTATTATTCTAAAAAGTTGGAATTGTCACTTAAAGGGTAGTGTCTTAGGTGAGCTCCAAGCTCTGTCTTCGTCCCTGAGACTGTTTCCTAAGCAGGAACTCTAAAATCCTTTTGGTGAAAGCATAGGCACAAAATGCTGTTGTTCAAGTCTACATGTTAATGGCAGATAACTCAAAATATTTTGTTTGTAAGAAATCAGCCTCCATCACAGATCTGTTAAGAGACTGACAGATGCGGATGGGTTTTATTGGGGTGGTGGGGGGCAGCTAGAGCGGTACCCAGCACTGAAGAGAGGATGTGGTACAGACAGGTCCAGACCAGAGTGAGTCTCGGTATCTCAGCTTCTGCTTTTAAAATGGTGATGATAATGGTACTTGCCTCCTAGAACTACCAAGAGGAATTTTTACACACACACATCTCATGAATGACTCTAGAAACTCAGAGCCACAGGGCATCTTTCAGATTTCAGCTCGTTTTCCCATGAGTAGGCTTATCTTCCATTTTGCTCAGTTCTCTCCTTAGCTTTTCTTTTTACATGTTTTTTTAATTTTTTATAAACAGCCAAATCCCTTTGTGACAAGCCTGCCCTATTTAGGGCCACCAACCCTTATTTTCTGTAGAAAGTTTGGCATCTTTAGTTGCATGCTGAAAAATGTCCTTAGGATCACATAGTTAACTGCAGAAGTGTCTTAGATATTATAGTGTTACATATTTGGGGGAAATTACCCAAACACACGCGCGCACACACACACACTGCCCTACTACCTGGAACATAATAAGAGATTTTTATGCCTTTTGTTACATTTCTGGGTCTCTGCTCTTTGGAATAGTTTTACCATTTTATTATATGTCTTGAAGGTTACATTAAATTTACTTTACTTACAAGATGATACACCTTTTCTCATTCCTATTGTAATAGCTGCCAAAGTAATGTACACTTTATTTGCTGCTTTTAGGTAATGGCAGATCTTGAGAGAATCTTATTTTTCAACCATCCCTCAACACTAGCTCTTAATAACTACTTCTTTGCAAAGGTAGACATTGGATAGTATGGTAAAAAATGAGATAACCCAGAAAAGAAAGGAAATACAGAATAAGCCATTTAGCAAAATGGCAAGTAATCTTTGTGAATCAAACTCTGTAAGTACTCAACCACGGTTGCCTTTGGGCAGTTGACCCAGAACAGAGTGAAGTACGGCTTTGGTATAATGGCTTAAAGAAATCTGTGCAGTTTTTTCATGAGAAACCTACAATAATCCATACACAGAAAATTTAAAATACTTATCACCACTACTTTAATGACCTTACACAGAATATAGCCTGACTTACATCTGGGCTTTGAAAGCTACAAGTCCATTACTGGAAAGTAAATGATAGACATTAATGAAGCAAGAATATAGTCCTGTGTTCTGCCATTAACAACAGTAAGTTGATTTAGATAGTTTTCTTGCTTATATAGCTATTGCCATAATTCCATAGTGGGGTGAGCAAATGTTGTTTATAGATGTCACTGAATGACTGGTTTTTAACTGAACTTCCTTCTACATCTTGGTTTTAAAAAATAATAAATGTAAGTCTGAAAATATAGTGGACACACAGCTTGTCTTGTTACTTCTCTACCTGCATTAGATATCAGAACAGTTATGAGTAATAATAAACTAGTGGCTCTCTCAGAATACATTGTAACTTGTAACAAACCTTTGAAATCTTAGGAGGATGTGTTCCTTGTTTCCTTTCATGGCCAGATTAGTTCCAGCAGTTGTGTGATTTCTGAGCCTTAGCATTTCCATATTTCAGCCGGAATAAGTCAGCATCAAGCATTTTCTTAGAAAGTATTTGCCATTTGGAAATCTCAAGCCTGCTGGACCATGTGTTCCTTTCACCAGTTCTGTGGCTCTTACATTGCACCATCCAGCTGTG
Source organism: Bison bison bison (assembly GCF_000754665.1). Classification (NCBI taxonomy): domain Eukaryota; kingdom Metazoa; phylum Chordata; class Mammalia; order Artiodactyla; family Bovidae; genus Bison; species Bison bison. Next base: position 3,516,460 of record NW_011494961.1, read on the forward strand.
CCTCACATTTAGAAGGCTCTCTACCTTCATCCCTTACAACCCACGTCTTCGTTAGTGTTCAACCCTTGGAGCTTTCTTCCCATAATCTCTACCAACATGCTCTTATTCTGAACTGACATACTTTCAGATACTTCTCTAGATATAGTATTTATTTATTTCCCTGACTTGATATTTTTCAAACTGTGGATCACAGACCACATGCTTCAAGGTGACCTACCTGAGTGCTTATGAAAAATACAATTTTCTGGGGCCCACCCATGAAACCACTGAATAAGATTCTCTGTGATGAAGTTCAGGAATTTGCATTTCCACAAACTTTCTGATGCACACCACCATTGAGCTGCATAACACAGCTGGCTGCGAATTCCTTTAGGGCAGCAGATTTAGGATTCTTAGACGGTAGAGCACAAATTGCAAACAGGTGATCTACAGCTGTATTGACCAGACACTTGGACCATTCATGGGGGTGGGGATTGGCATTTATCTTTAAATTTATATAATAAATTATATAATTATCAGGAGATTTCTTTGGAAATTATCAGTTTCTGGCTTCCCTAAAGTAATTGAAAGAACAAATAGCAAGATGCTTGTGTTCTTACATGGCTGCTATACTGCCAGACAGATGGACACAGGCTCTCCCTGGCACCCTCCCTCCCTCCTGCACGGCAGGCACGGGCATTCACCTTAGCCTGATGCCAGAGAGCCTGTCAGTTTGCCACCCCTACCACATGATAGAAGTAGTTTTCATCATCTGAAAAATAATTTGCTAATTTGTTGGCCTTGATCTTTTAGATTTTTGTTCTACCCATCACTGGCCCCTTAGGTCCCAGAGTATTTCCCTATTTTGTGTTTTGGTTTTGGGTTTGCATAAGGGATAAAAGGAAGCTGTTCTTATCCCTCACTAGTTAATTTCCAAACTCCACCTGCATTTTGCACATAAGCTCGTGGTGTGCCCTTTATTTTTGAGAATTTGAAGTGGGTGCTTGTTAGACTGCTCCGTTAACTTCCCACTGGCTTCTCAAGAGTTTCTCAGCATTGCTGCTTCACCTTTTTTTCATAAGAACAGCCTTTAGAATGTTTTGATCATTAATGTGATTATAAGCTGTAGCTTTTATTAAAATCAGTTTTGAATGTTCTTGATAATATAGTCTTTCTACCTAATCAGTAATCAGTGCTTCTCAACTCTTATTAATCAAACATCTCTTAGCATATTCCAAGCACAAATGTGTACATAAGATAATGAAAACTTGTTTTAATGTTCATTTTTTAAAAATGCTATATGAAGTGGACTGTGTCAAATAGTTTAGCTTTTATGGAAAATTTGTTACAGAAAATTCTCTCTACAAAAGTAGAGAGGATAATAGTATACTGAACTGATGGCTAATCTTATTTCGTCTTCATCACTTGACTCAGTCTTCCACCCCAAGATTATTTAAGTCACATCCAAACATCATATCAATATATCTATAAATATTTTAATGAATACCTCTAAAAGAAAATGGCCTTTTAAAAAACATGTTAATAATAGAAATATTTTTAAATGTCATATAATAATAATTTAATGAATACCTCTAAAAGAAAATGACTTTTTAAAAAAACATGTTAATAATATAGAAATATTTTTAAATGTCATGTAATAGTAATTGTTTAAAATAATCAAATATGTAGTAATTTTGCTCTTTGCCCCTTTGTCTCATAATTTCATTACCAGGTTGGTCTCTTAAGTCTCTGTTATTTGTAAGGTCTGCTCCTCTCTCCCCCTCTTCTTCTCACTCCTCTTTCCTTGTTTCTCAATTTATTTGTTGAAGAAACGTGTAGTTCCCACAGAGCACACCTCAGACTTCTCAGTCTGCTCTCTGTATACTGTTTGCCACAGTAAGAAGTCAAGATTCCTTGTAGAAGTGGCTAATGCCAAATCTGGATTAGGAAAAGTAATGATCCAAGAGCATCTGGTGAGACCAGAAAGAACAGAAACTCTTAAAGCCTACAGAGCTTGTATTAACAGGACTCAGGAGCCACTTGGAAGTGCCTTCGACTGGTTAAAGATAGGACAGTTAGAAGATAAATAAGAAAAATAACAGTAATGGATTAAAATTTTAAATTTATGTATGCACTCATAGTAATAGTAATCAAAATACAACCTATATTCTGGCCTTTGGAGGATGTTTCGGGAACCAATGTGTTATTTTGAAAGCTGATTATTAAAGAAGGAAAAAACTAATTACCCTATCTTTTCTCTGTGAGCCAGATCTCAGGGTAACCAAACAGCTGATGAAATAAGTTATTCTTAGACTAAGGAAGGCGTAATAGAACTGTGCTCGGCTGTGTCCGACTCTTTGCAACCACGTGTACTGTAGCCCACCAGATTCCTCTGGCCATGGGATTTTTCAGACAAGAATACTGGAGCAGGTTGCCATTTCCTACGCCAGGGGATCTTCCTGACCCAGGGATCAAACCCGCGTCTCTAATTGACAGTTTCACATCAGTCTGCTCGATGATGTCTTGTAGCCTGAAAGTATTTTTAAATCTACTATATTTATGCTGTTATTTTATTTAAAGTATATTTTTTGTAGACATCCATCAAACAAATCATGAGCATTTATTAACGTAGTGGGTGCTGATTCTTAGGGAATGAAATGTCTGTGAGCCTCCCTTCCCAGAAAAGTACCACACCAAGTGTCAACCAGTAGACGTAACCCACAAGAACAAAGCTTCAGAAGCAGGCCATGCCCAGGTCCAGAATGCTAAATGTTGCAGATGTGGCTCTGTTTTATAATTTTATAACAACCTAACTCCAGATGTTTATTAGAGAAATGAGTATTTTAAAATGACTATAGACTGTTTCCATTGCAAAGCTGATTTTCTTCTTCACCCCCTAAACCATAGCAAAGGGTTAAAGCTACTTGGGTATATCCTCTTTTCTACTTGCATCCAGACACTCATCATCATAATTATTATCATCATTAAATGCATCTGTTAAATCAGATAGGAAAAATATGAAAATAAATTTAAATGAATGAACATTAAGTCAGTGATATAGTGAAAGATAGAAAAAACATTTTTGTATTACAAAGTAAGGTACCAATATTATATTTGATTTTCTGCACTGTCCTTTTTTTTAATTCCACTGTGGTGAAGTCCCTTTTGATCTTGATTTTAAAGCGTTGTTGGGTTTTTATTTAAGAATGTTGTTTAAAATGCTTTATTCTGATCATGATCAGCTTTTTGAACTGGGTCTTCCTGAAGCAGGTTAGAAAATCCTAGGGTGATTAAACCCTTGTTTAAAGCCGTCTTAGCTGCAACAGTGCCTGTCATGTAAATATGTAGGGTCTGGTGAACAGGAGCAGGGCTAAGTGTCCCTAACAGAGTAAAGGTAAGGAAATGAAGAGACCAGCTGTGGGGGACAGGAGATGCAGGCCCAGCAGGCAGCATGTCACCTCTCTTACCACGGCTCCCAGGCCTCCCTGGTGAAGGGGCTCAGCCAGAGAAAAGCAGAGGAGACAGCAGAGCAATGGCAGACTTTGCTCTGGGACAGCGGGCTAGAAATGAAAGATCTTAAGCAGGGTCATAAAATGTTTCAAAAGTGGAGGAAGGCACATGTGGTGACAAAGACGATGATCCAAGGAAACACTGAAACCTCAGATTCAATTTCAGGGCAAGTTAAAAACTACCGGATCCAAGAATTTTGTTTAAAGATTAAATCGGATGTTGATTAATTTCTCAATAATTACATATTTATGAAAAAAATATTACATTGTCTTAAAGCTGAACATTTAACTCTTTGAATTTTATGCACAATTTCAGTCTTATCTTTTCCCTGTTTGTAGTATATACTCTTCTGTAGTATCACTGGTTTAGTTGTTTTATTGAAGAAGCTGTCTTTGAAGAC
>NW_011494961.1:3520448-3560592 GCF_000754665.1 Bison bison bison
TTTGAAGACTAAGATTATTAATGAAGAAAAGATTTTCATCTTCTTATATGGTACCCACATTCCCAGGCACCCTGGATATTTAGAGCATGAATCTGTAACCAGGGCACCATTGCTCTACAAACTGTCCTAATTAGCAAAATGACTAACAGGAAATAATAACATGTTATATATTTAAATGTCAACCTCTAAAGTGACTAAAATCACATGGTATCTAAATAGATAAGAGCACAGGGAGATCATGTGTACACAGGGTTCAGGGAGGCCACATGTGTCGCCACAGTGGAGGTGGGCTTCATATTGAGGTGTTGCTCTGCTGTGCATCTTTAGAATCCATCCTTGGTGCACGCATTGGACTGTCACGTTGTCAGAGCCCTTGAGCAAAGGAGGAGCAGCATTCACCCTCCACGGAACACTTCAGAGCGCATCATAACATGTCTCTGAAGTTTACCAATCATCTAGTTTTCTGTCTTCGAACGGATGTGGCTTAATATCATTGTGGATCTGCCCTGTTTAACTTCTCGGAGTTTCTGGGACTTAACACTGTGTTAATATGCTCATTCCCTCCAGGAGTCATCCTCTACATTCTACTGGTTGGATATCCACCATTCTGGGATGAAGACCAACACAGACTCTACCAGCAGATCAAGGCTGGAGCTTATGACGTATGTAATAAATATTCATATAGCTTTATATTTGGGTTTGGTTTTTTTATTTACCAAAAAACAGATTTTTCATTGCTATTTTAATAATATCCCTTATTATTTTCCTCTCTTTTGGGAAAAAAGAATAAGATATGTAACATATATATTTAGTTTCTATTTCCTTCTAGCCCTTTATTTCATAAAATCGAAAGGAAAACAGTATGAAGTCTCTAAGGAAGTACCTTGTTTGTCAAAGCTTTTAAATCTTAGTGCATTTTAAAATATATAAAAATTAAAGTATTTTTGCTTTAGAACTGGTTACTACCTGTTAGCTGAATTATATTTTCAAATGCTTACTGCATAATTATATGTTAACAATATTTTGCAGTGATCCATGTATCAAATAGAACATTGTTCCTTTATGTCAGCTTTGACTGTTTTTGTTTTGTTTATCTAGTGAGCTTCTGTGAAAGCTTTCATTGAAGAATGGTTTTCACAATTGAAAAATATTGGAAAATCACAGTTCCAATACATTTAATTTACCATTAGTATATTTTAAACTAGGCATATGAATGAAGGTCTGTATTGAAGAGTAAGGCCTTAACTACTTTGTCTTTATAGCTTAGCTTTGTGCTCTTTGATGTAATTTTCTCTCCTCTGATAAATATGATTTACCACTTCCTCTGATTTTACCTCACACAGCCCTCTGGAAGTCAGAATGCAGGTCTGGAGATGCTTTTCCTGTATTATTAAGTGGGCTAACTAAGGGGTAGGCGATAACGGGTCCACCTTGTGAGCACAAGTTAAGAGTGCAGTGTGGTAAAGAGAGAAGTTATGAGAAGGCTATATTATATTGTATCAGGTATCATGGACTCCCCTGACTAAATGTAACATGTAGATAGATGGATGTATCACAGGTATTTAAAATGTATAATTTTGAAGCATTGCATTCTAGCCAGACTAATCATAATTAATCCAAATTGTGATTTACCTGGCCATTTTAGTGCATTCACCATCTTTACAGGCTAGAACTAGGAATCCCTCGCTTCACTTTTTCCCTGGTGGCTCAGACGGTAAAGAAGCTGCCTGCAATGCAGAAGACCTGGGTTCAGTCTCTGGGTAGGGAAGATCCCCTGGAGAAGGGAATGACTACCTACTCCAGTATTCCTGCCTGGAAAATTGCATGGACAGAGGAGCCTGGCGGGCTACAGTCCACGGGGTCACAAAGAGTAGTCACTAACATTTTCACTTTTCACCCGAAAAACATAACTCTACACATTCACCGCTTGGTGGATGTAAAGAAATGCCTTTGTGAAAGTTAGAAAACTCAGAGAAGGACCCACTTTTATCTAGGTGAATTCAGCCCTCATTTGTGGTCAGAAAATCTCCACATCATGAAGAAGCAGACTTGAGTGTTTCCTCAGTAGTTCCTGATGGTTAGCAAGTTTTTACAACTGGCCAAAGGAAACTTCTGGAATTAAAATGATAGCTATTAAACTGGCGAAAACGTGCAAGTATTAAAGAGTCAGTATCATTTTTCTTGTGTTTCATTTTGCCAGTGGATCACAAACGCACGTGATCACAAATGACAATCGCACATCACAAGTCACACGTGGCTCCTAAAAGTGAACCAGCTGAAGTCCATTAGGGCACAGTGACAACGGCTTTTTTCTCAGGATTGTCTAGACAAATTCATAAATTGGGAAAACCACCTAATATTTTGTAAGAAACCAATGGGATATGCATCCTTCTTAACCCATCAAGAATAGTGTTTCTACTAAATATGCTTATTAAGTGAATATGAGGTAGCATAGTTATCGACAAAAAGCTTACACAGAAATTTAAAATAAATTACTTTATGACTATAAATGGTTACTAATAAAAGTTATGAGAGTTGGTTTACTTTCATGAACTTAGTTCTGATGAAATTTATAATTAAGTAGATTAACCTTTTTGAAGTATTAAAATGAAATCCTGCTGGGCTCTTATAGTCTCAAATTTCGTCTCACTGCTGTACTCCAAATAGTGACAGTTAATAGGTCCATTTGGAACAGGAATTGAAACTGTTTTATTTTCTCTGCTGTTACTGCTTACGAGATGTGGAAGTATGTAATACATCATTTTGAACCTTGGCATAGTAGCATGATGATGTGACAACTTCTCAGCTTTATTGACTTTTGTAAAATTGCATAAGTAGTTATGAGAAATATTGCATAACATTGAATTTGCAGGTTAAAGATTTTTTTAGAGGACTAGAAGATTCATTTTGTTTTTTCAAATTTAAAAATGTATCACTAGTTATAACATGGCAATTTAGTGTACATCTTTGTCCCTTATAGTTACACTCAATATCTTAATATATAGATAAATACATAGAGAGGGAATAGATACATACCTATGTCAGTTTGGCTACATGTATACCTATAGCTGAGTCCCTTTGCTGTCCACGGGAAACTATCACAACACTGATAATCAGCTATCCTCCAATGTAAACTAAAAAGTTAAAAAGTTTGTCTACATGTAGATACAATTTAACTTCTACAAAAAGTAAATTGATGAAGAAACACACTACTTAAGGAAATGATTAGTATATTTGGCTCTTCCCTGTCCTACTGAGTGTATCTTTTTAAACTCTTTATAAACTTGTATTTTTAAAGTTTCCGTCACCAGAGTGGGACACCGTGACTCCTGAAGCCAAAGACCTCATCAATAAAATGCTTACTATCAACCCTGCCAAGCGCATCACGGCCTCAGAGGCACTGAAACACCCGTGGATCTGTGTAAGTGACCGTGCCCCAAAGACCCCAAGAGCTGAAGTGAAAAATATACTCTCCTTTGATTGTTTTTTTTTAACAAGTAATCTTGGCAAAATCAGTTTTTCATTATTAGGAAACTCTTGTAATTGAATACTTATAAGTTCATCGGATAGGTACAGAAACCACTAATGAAAATTTGATGAAGTTGAGGGTACTGTTATGCTTAATATCTTTTAAATAGCCTCAATTAAGTTTATTTTTCTCCTCTTCCAGCAACGTTCTACTGTTGCTTCCATGATGCACAGACAGGAGACTGTAGACTGCTTGAAGAAATTCAATGCGAGAAGAAAACTAAAGGTAAGAAATTTTACTTTTTTGTGTGGAGGGAAATTTGGCAGAGTGAGAAGTGGGATTCCGTATGAGGAACAGAACTATATTAGAAAGGGCTTTAAAATGTTTAAACCTCAAAACTCTTCTTCTTCTGGATCTTGGGGAAGTGGAATATCACTGGAATTAAAACTACCCTGAAGAGCTAGGATCACTGGTGATGTGATCCCTCCATTCAGTGAAAAACATCTGTGCAAATTAATAATCAGAACCTGGCTGCACCCACCAGGGTGGTCCCAGCATTATTATGAGAAACATAGGCCTGCTACTCTGAGGAAACCAAAAACTGAAGAGAAACAAAAATCTTCTGACTGAAAGTAAGATTAGGAGAAGACTTGTTATCAAAAACACTTACTTGTTAGGTTAAAGATTTGCAAAAGCAGCATTAATTTTATATTCTTATTGCTCTGACAGGGTGCCATCTTGACCACTATGCTGGCTACGAGGAATTTTTCAGGTACATGTGTTAAGAACTCTGCTCCTTCTCCTCTCCTCTCTAGTATCTTTTTTTGGAATTTAAAATTTTTAGTGATTACATAAGACACTGTTGTTCAGGGATGGCAAAGAGGCGGCATGGGTTCCTTCCACACCTGTGACTGCCGTGTTGGTTTTTACGAGGGTGCTGTCTCACAGAGGTGCTAGCTAGCCCGTGACTACATTCTTCCCTCGAGCAACCCAGGGGCCCCACCACTGGTCAGCGCTGGAGCAGAGCTCGAAACCCAGCTGTCTTCCATGCTGAAGCTGACACAGTTTGTAACTATACTCTCCCAGCTTGAAGCTCAGTATTTTGAATGTAGAATTAACTGATATCTCATAAAGTAATAACTATGAATAGTGTCTTTTTGCGTGTGTCTCATTCTCTCAGGGAATCACAAAAAGAAAGATTTTTAGAAGACCATTATTGAGGAACCCAGTCCTGTTAGGCCTAAGTTCTTTTGAAATTACATGCTATAAGAATGATGACAACTTACAAAGGTATCTAAACCTAAGAATTTACAAAGAACCTATCCCCCAGTAATAAACATTCTTTGAAATGATTTCCTGGTAAAAATAAGTTTGTTTAAATAATAGACTGAAAGAAGCTAAACTATTTCTTTTATTGTAGGTGTGACTCTCCAGAATTGACATAAAGTATATACTATTTCCAGAAATTGAGTTTTGGAGCCCCCCTTCTTTGATGGGTTACCTCAAAGGATCAGGTTTCCAAAACTTAAATTTTGGTAAAAGCTAATCAGTCTTATGTATGGGGAGGGACTGAAGCATTAAGACAGCTAAAAACTTACTGTTTAGCTATTTAGACTTGGAACCATTGTCAGACAGTCATACCAAAAATTCTACCATTTTCGTTTGCTTACTGTTTGTATGAGAGTGCGGTGCAGCGTCCAGTTACCCAGCTATGTCTTAAGTGCTTTATCCCTGCTGCACACCTCACCTGCGTGTCGTATGATCTCAGGCGGTGACCCGTATCGTGATCATGTTTTCCAAGCTGCTCAACCAATTTCTGTTTATTGTTTACCATGTTATTAGGTAGTCACCTTTAATCCCCCATTGTATATAATGTGATTTCATAAGCTTTTCAAAGAATAACTAACCTGTTAAACAACACCAGTGATGATGATGCAATGAGTAATGCTGCAAATTGAGGGACTGTGTTAGTCAGCTGTATGTATTTTGTCCAGTTTGTTTGGTGTAGTAAAACTTGTTACTGCTGCTGCCAAGTTACCTGTTTTATGAACAGCTGATTAATATATTTGACATTTATATGGGTGAATTCAATGTCATCTCATTAAATATTAACTGATATGTGCTATATTCAAATAAATTAATATTTCACTGTGGCCCAGTAATTAGTGAATCACTAAAAAGTAGGATGGTATGATATATATAGTTAATGACAGACTAACAGGGGCAAAAACTTCAGAATTAAGATTGTATATTTTGTTTCCATTTTAAATTCACTGTTAGGCATAAATTGGGCCTTTATTAATAAACACACCCATGTATGGACGCTTTTTGTTTACCTCACTTTTTGTTTTCTTTTCATCATCGTGTAAACTAAAAACTCATGACTAATATGTGGATTTGATATCGTTTCTGAATGTCTTAGCATGAAAAGCAAACTTTTTTTTTAATCCATCATTTCAAAACCGACTGAATAACATTAGACTCAGCTGCACCTTGTGGTTTATATTGCGTTTTAGTTTTGAGTATTCATTGTGTTTCATTGCCAAACATGCTCTTTTTTAAAGTAATTTGTCCATGAGTATATGGTTATAAAGTTGTTTTTATTTTTTCTTTTCTCCCTTTATGTGGAATGTATTTCTTGTGAGGTAAGGTAAATAGTAATCAAAAGGGACATTTCTGCATCTCCCAGGCCAAATCGCTGCTTATCCCAACTCATTGTCTTCTCTTTGCTTGCTCTTGCAATTCTAATTATTCTGAGTTTGCTTTCTAACCTATTAACTGCCACAGGATTTACTTAATACTGCTTTTTAGCTCCAGGCACACAGCATTAGTGCTAAGGCTACTATTTCTTATAGTCTCATTAATAATAAATTAATAGCTCTGTTGCTAAAAGCTAAATAAAATTAACATGTTTGTATCTTTAAAGTTAAAATTGTACCAACGTGATAGCAAAACAACAGCCCAAATCAAACAGATGTCAGGAAATTACATGTTCATGCAGTTCTATCATAGCTAGGTACTTCCAGTTCAGATACCAAATTCTATTCTGATATATTTAAATATATATAATTAACATTAAATTGAAGCATAAATGTGTACTTTGTCCTACATATTTGTAAATGTTCTAAACTTGATCTACTAATTGTCATTGACAGTTACATAATCTGTTCACTGTGTATGTACCCATTCATAAGTATATTTTTTGAAAGGACAACATTGCTCTTTAATATACTCAAGGAGTTCAGTAACAGAAGGAATGCTGAACGCTCCCTCCCAAAAAGTGAAGTCTCATAAAAGACCATGCACTTTAGAAATTCTCTGAAGATTTCGTTTTGTTTCCTTTCATGCCTCAACTTTGTGATTTTTTAGTTTTTCAACATAAAAGGCTTTTGTTTATGAAGCCTTTGTATTCTGATTTTGATGCATAAAAAAAAATACCTTTTTTTAAAGTTCATACACTAAGTGTGTGAAATATTTGCTCTAGGCCAATAATATACCATTTCCTTTAAAAGTTATTATTAATAATATTTTTATAAAAATGAAGTGATCTGATTTCAAATATACATATTAAAAAGAATGCTATTTAGCCAGAGCAGATTTTCACAAATGAGTTTTAAACCTCTAGGAAGAGGGGGTTAAGTGGCAGAACTGACATGGCCACCATACTTCGGTGTGAATGAACATGTAATACAATCTGTGAGCTGATGTCTGAAGACTTGAAATCAACTTTCTGGATTACAAAAGCATAGTCCAGTTAAAGTTCCAGTATCCTTTTCGCAACCAACTGTGAAATAAAGTCCAGTAATGTAACAGACAAAGTGTCCAATTATTTTCAATGAACTAAATAAGAATTCAGTTCTAAATTTGATGTGACAAGACCAAGAAAAGTGATACTGTATTTCAATGTCCTATAAGCTCGCGCTCATCAGTGTGACCTTGATAATCGGGCATATGCTGGCCATAAATCAGTAAAGGTAGTAGAAGGAGACAATAACCTGTTTTGTTGCCTGGCTGTGGGTTTCTGTGGATAACTCACTAAACTGATTTTTACCCTCATTTTGCAGCAGCCAAGAGTTTGTTGAAGAAACCGGATGGAGTAAAGGTAAGTTAAACAGCTGCTCCTAAACTCATTTCTGACTTTCAGATGCTGGATCATTTTTAAATGTTAAATATAAGTTCTAAATCATTGTAGCTCATACTTTTTATAGTTCCTGATACAGGATGCAGAATGAAATATAAAATAATTTAATATACAGAAATGACTGATATTTATACCAAGAAAAGCTACATCTTTTCTACTTGTTATATATTAAATAATCATGACAAAACAATACTTTATATGGCGTTACTTTAGAAATTGAGTGTGTAAATCCTGTCTGCTTTACTATAGCCTCCAACTGTCATGATGACCTGAAAATTCATGAAAACCAAATGTTTTTCCAAATAGTTATGTTGTGTTCTTTTAAAGTTCTGGCTGCTGAATTTTATAGACTGAAAAAAACAAATCAAGTCTAGGAAATCAAAATTCAAAAATCTATTTTCTCTGCTTGGACAGTATTTATAAAGGTCTTAATTGTTCCTATTCTTCTGTCGTAAGACTTTGAGACAGAATTGACATGAATATTCTGAACAATTATTAGGACATTTTCCCAAGAAAGACAGCAGCAGAGTATTTTTACTTTCTAAAAGTTTTGGGTTTCCAAACAAAATAATACAATTTACTTTCTATTGATGCTGGTTTTTTTTCCTGTGGGAATTTACCTTTGATTGAATATAACCTTATACATGAATTATGTGTGTTATCTTTTAGAGTATTACCTCAATGTTTTATTTCTTTAATCTTTTTCTTTCTCTTCCAATGGCAGATGCCAACATTCCTCATGAACACTTCAACGTTCTTGGGAATTAATTAATTTTCTAACATTTGAACTTGACCCAAAGTCAAGTGGTCAGTTCATTTTGAATATAGAACAGAGAATATCATCTGTCACTTATGTTCATGCCCAGTCATTTCTTCACCACCTGTCTGTGTGTGACTTGGGAATTTCCAGAGCTATGATGATCATGCACTTGTGATTCCCATTAGGATGGCATTTACCTTTTACTAATTCCTTTCCTCAATCTAATATTCTCTTCCTTCTGCTTAGTTTATTCAACAGAAATTTCAGTAATGACTGTTGATGTCTGCTTTTTCCCCAGTGCTACATTGGTGGAAATGTGGTATTTTAAATTTTCCAAATGTTTTATTCTCCTCTGTTTTTCTGTGGTATTCAGTGATGCAGAGCTCATAGTTTCTATTAAGATACTTATTTTCACTACTATTCTTATATAGAAAGAAACATTTCCAGAACTTTTTTCTTCCAGTCAACTTACAGTTCCTCTTTAAAGACAAAATTATTCTGTGCTCCATGCTTTGATACTTTAAAAATTCAACCGGTCATATTTTTTTTCTTTTCCTTTCTTTTTGACTGGTCAATTCAGAAAAGGAAGTCCAGTTCGAGTGTTCAGATGATGGTGAGGATCTCTGCCAGATTTCTCCTTCTGTGAAAATTCACGCTTAGGAATAGACTAGTCTTGTTTACCTAAGTTAGTGTAAGTGGAGAAAGTATAGGACCATTACAGGTTAATGGTAATTAACTATCAAAACACAGTGCCCATCTTCAATCATTTTTTTCTTTGAAATGGAATTTTTGAAACATGTAAAAAGTTTACACTGTCATCCATATATTATTAAAGGGTCTTTTACAAGACAGTGCAATTTTTTTATAAAACTGAAGACTATGACAGAGCTAATGTCTATAATTATTGTGAAAAGTGAAAAACTACTATAGGATTGTCTTTAAATAGTTAAGCATGATTACCAAAATAGCAGTGATTCTTAGCTTAGATAAACCATAATGCATCCACCATGGAGTTCTATAAATAGCATGAAAGTGATGTTACCATGGACCCAATCTAGTTAAGCACCTTTTGAAAAAAAAAATGTATTAACCTCAAAACTAAATGAACTCAGCACCTGAAAAATAGGAATATCTTGCCCCTGCCTCATAAGAATAACTCACTGCATCATTTAAATATTGATTTCATTTAATTTTTTAAATAATACTCTGCATCCATAATACAAAATAAATACATTTCAAAGACAAAAGTGCCAGAGCTCTTGTATATTTAAAAGGCAGCTGTGGTTGAGCCCATGCTTGATATTCAACTCTTTAAAAGGAATACTCCTAACCTTTTACCTAGAAATTATCCTGTTGTCTTTAATTAATGTTATAAAAACCTTCAAAATATTTTCTACAGTCAAAAAAAAATCATTAAGCTAATCTTTAACAAAAGTTTTTAGTTGTACATTTAAACACAAGTAAAAGTGGTGGTTGAGGCACATATTCATTTAACTAACATTTGCCATGCCTGACAATAAAGGATGGCTCATCCAGACAGAATGGCCCTCATTTGGAAAAGATGACAGTGTGTGTATGCTATGTGTGAACGCATGTGTGGGGGGGGGTGTGTGCTGAGGGATGTGCATTTGTACGGATAACTGTGCAGAGGTGTGCACACGGGACATTTCCACTAAAACAAAACAGTTCTTGACAAGCACATCCTAGGAAAAAAATCAAGTCTCATATCTCAAAACAGAAAATATCTCAGTGTATTCCTCTTTAATTCTTTGCAACCACTGATATAAATTAAATGTAGTATATTAAATACACATGTGCTTTAATCGTGAGTCCTTCTGATCATTTGATAAGAAGTTAGCTGTGTTTTGCTAACGCTGTTCCTAAATAGAAAATTATTTGCATGTGTATCCTTCTTCTTATATATTCTATACCAAAGTAAATACTGAATTTTGACCCCTCTTTAATAAACTCCATTCTCTCTTATCTCTTTGTTTTGGCTGTTGCACAAATTTTATGTTAAGTTCTGTGCACTTTTATTTAAGGAAAAAATTTAAACTATGCACAAAATATAGATTGATGGTTTCCTAGTTTTTCAGTAAAGAGCCCCAAGTTTTCTCTCTTTTCCTGCATGTCACCGAGCACAGTGTTATAGCTTATTAAAATAGTATTGACACCAAATAATCACACACATAGGAATGAACAGAAAAGCAAAATATTACACACCCAAGTTAATTTTTTAAACCTTCTATCCTCCTCTTGGCATTACTTTAAATATGATCCATAGGTATGAAATATGAAAAAAAGGATTCCCAAAAGTCTAAACAATTAAATTGGTATAACTGATCCTAAGTATTCATCTGGTATTATTTTATGCAGAATGTTTTTCTCTTTAAGTCCTTAAGTATATTTATACTACAATCATGGCATGTCTTTTTAGATGATAATATGTAAAGAAAATAGGTAATAGAGTGCAAGAAATGAATGTTAATTTACATTTGTTTGATAACCACAATGTAAGTTGTCATGCATGAGTTCAAATGAATGTTGATTATTAGTCTTTGATTCTTTAGTACCCAAACTCAATCCAGTACTTGAAACTCACTTTTGAGTTGCCACTTGTCAACAGTCTTCTCTGTGGGCCATTACAATAATTATTGACCCTCCTGAATTGTTTTCACAGCGTGGATTCTGTAGTGATAATTATCTTTCTTTAAGGTCAAAACCAGTTATGTTAAAGCAAGGGAATGGTATGGCCAGTGTAGTCTTCAACAATAGCCATAGCACTTTGGTGTTTCCTCTCAAACAACTGTGAAAAATAAAGTCATTTTGCATCCAGCACATAATAAACAGTTCAGTTTGCCCATTTATAATTGAAGATGTATTTTTTAAAGGAGACCCAGACTTTATCATGTTAAGAAATTTATTATAAAGCCTGCATTTCCTCAGAAGATCTAAGTTTTTCATTGGATACCTACTAAACAAAATGACGATGGCTTCCCAGAGAAAGACAGTCTATGTGTGACTTCAGGCTCAAGAATCAAATGAAAAAAAGCAATGTATTCATAACAGAGAACGATTGGAAGCTGGGAAACAGAATCCAACTTGAAGAGTATGAAAATGTTTACATTCATTTCATACTCTGACACTTGATTTGAGCTCTGCTGAAGCAGCTCTTTGTCTGTCTGCTAAGGTGACTCAGCCAAGGCAGCCAAGTCCATTTTTTCATTCCACCATCACAGACGTGGTCCTAGCCTGGGTGTGACCATCGGAGACTAGGCTTGATCGTCATTCCTGTCAGTCATCACGGTGTCTTTCACATTCATCTTCAGTGGCTCTTTATTTTCATGTCTATATCTCCATGTAGACATGCTGCGTGTGGAGACATTGGCTACCAAGGGGTTTAAGGCATCTCTGTTTCTATTTTCTGCATACCTACAGATAAACAACAAAGCCAACGTGGTAACCAGCCCCAAAGAAAATATTCCTACCCCGGCGCTGGTATACCTGGACTCTTTGTAACCCTTCTTAAGTTCTTTACTGTTTTTGTTGTTTCTCTCATTTGCTTTCACTCTATAAATACGTATATATTTTACTTTATTTTTTTTTAATTTTGTTCTTGTTTTTGCTTTGTAAGATATGAAAAAAAGTTCATTTCTTTCCTTTTTGTTAAGGTAGTTGTCAAGCAGTGTGTTTCTAACATGAGATGATCTCATTTCATTGTTGACCATTGTATGGATGATAGCTGTGGTCTCTGTAGTTACAAGTGTTGCATGCTGCCTTAGAAATACAGTAGAATGCGCTTTGGTTCTCTTAGCTCTCCTTCTGATGATAGCTGTAGATATGCAAACCGTGGTTTCTTCTCTTCATGACGCAACTGTTGACATCAAGAAGAGCTAAGAGGACTATTGCTAGACGAAAGTAAATGTAGACCTTATTCAGAGTTCCCATTCTCTCTTATTAAGACAACAGGGCTTTGTAAGACCTCACTTTCTGAGATAAAGAGGCACTGGATAATTTAAAGCTTTTTGTTTGCTGTGTTTTAAATTAAATTATCACTGTTTCACTTTAATCCAGAGAATGAAATTGCGAAGCTCCGAGCTTTGAATTATCAATGGGCATGAGTTTAGTCCATTTCTATCAAATTCACAGTATTAACAACTCAATCAGTGTAATACTGTGAGACCCTATTATGTTAAAATTCAAAGTTTGAATACTGGCATTCAGTGTTCTTAGTTCCATAATATATCCCCCAAACTATTCCATGTTTTGACTTATGAGTTTCAGACATGTTTTTTATTTTTTTTTAACTGTCCTCTGTACTGTTAATTTCAAATGAATGGATAATGTTATGAGATTATTTCACCTAAGGTTAACCAGAAGGCTCAACCTGAAAGCATCTGAAGGAAGGACAGATTCATCAAGATTACTTACTAACAAAAAAACAGGTTGATCACACCTCTAGCCAAGGAAGGGAAGAAAGGAAGCAGTAAATATGCTTTCAAAGTACTGCAGCATAAACTGGTGGCAATGAGATGGTTGAGTGGGCAGAGTGCTTCTGATTGAAGCACATTCTCTGTGGGTTGCAGTAACTCCCAGTTACTGAGGCATCATGTAATGAAGGTACTGAACATGCCACTGATGTATAGACACTGAATATTTTTTTACACCAGTTATTTAATTATTATTTTCCACTTGGGAATATTTCTTCAATTTTCTAGTAGAAACAATAGGAAAAATAATAATATTTTCTTCATGGAAAAGCATGACTTCACAGACAAATCTTCCATGTATATAATCTATAAAGCAGAAATTTCTTACATATAAATTAACGTGGGATTTAACAGCAATACGGGGCTTCCCTGGTAGCTCAGATGGTAAAGAATCTACCTGCAGTGTGGGAGACCCAGTACAATCCCTGGGTCAGGAAGATCCCCTGGAGAAGGGAATGGCTACCCACTCCAATATTCCTGCCTGGAGAATTCCATGGACAGAAGAGCCTGACAGGCTACAGTCCATAGGGTTGCAAAGAGTCAGACTCGACTGAGCAACTAACAGTTTAACAGCAATACATCTCAGATCATAGTGATTAATATGATTAGTTCCATAACACTTTAAACGTTCCTTATAATTTCTTATGGACTTTTGAAATACAGTCTTTACAATAGCCCTTTTCAAAGTGTGATCCAATGATTCTAGGTTTTCTAAGAGTATTTTTCTGTGTGTTATGACAGCATGATTGGTTCTCAGATTAATACAGCTGAAAAATGTCTTCACAGACAATTTGAGATCATCTCAGAGAGTTCTAATCTCCAGTGCCAGTTTTCCATGGGACAGATATTACCAGGTGGTGAAAGAAGAAAGGAAAGCTCTGTCTGTTAATAGGACTTTGTGAAACAGCAAGTGCCTCTTTAGGTTTCCAGACTTCAAAGCCTTGTCTGTTTGCTGATCACGAATAAGGTCTTTTGCATGCTGCTGCTCCATACCAAAGCACTGTATCTCGTGGGCTCACCAGGGAGATCTTTCCTCAGAGATCTTGCCAGCCGCAGCCTCTGACGGTAGTTAACATCGCTTAAGCTCTTGTCACTGTTTAGTTGTGGCAGCTGGCTCACTCTGCCCTGTCCCTACACTAGTTAAGAATGTACTTACCAATGCGAACTGTTTCTTTCTCTATTTTGTTCTCACTCAGGAGCCCCAAACTACTGTAATCCACAACCCTGATGGAAACAAGGTATTCAGAAAGAACCAACATCATCTCGCTTTAACAAGATTACACATCTCATCAAATACTCAAAGCAGAATTAATTCATTACCTCAAATTAGGATAGAAAATCCTTACCCTTTTCTACCTTACTTTCTCTTGGGCCTGATTTATCTGGAACTATACACAGACTTCTTTCAAAACAAAAATGAATGACATCGTAAAAGAGAAATGAATGGTACCATTAGTCAGGAAAAGTCCAGTTTACAAGTCTTTATGTCGAGATGACTGTGTATCTTAAGCAATTCCATCTGTTTTTCCTTCCATGCCTGTCTGTGCATTGTATCTTAAATGTATTCTGCATGAAATTTTAGAATTTCTTGCTATGTCATTCCACTGTCGTCAAAAAAAAACACAAAAAAACGAATTTAATGTTACTTTTGAGTTTAATTCTGTTGTCATAGTGTTGTTTTTTTTTTTCTTTTAATTCCCTGTTGTTGGTGGTGTTTTTGTTGTTTGGGACGAATTTAAGGAGAATCAGGGAGTTTCAGTTCTTGTGAAGTATGTTTGTTTTTTGTTGAAGTATATGCATTTCAGTAAACAGACAGTTTACTCTTCGTTTGGCCAAAAAGTTCGTTCGGGTTTTCCATGACGATGGTACAGGAAAACCCAAATGAATTTTTTGGCTAATCCAAACTTTTCCCCAAAGTGTTTCCTATTCACTGTAAATTGTTTGCACAGCACATCTGTAGGATGAAAGTAGACAGTTTCTGAATATATTCCATCTTTTCACTTTATTACTTCTCATCCATTATTACATCTCTAAGGGAAGGAAAAAATACTTCATCAGATCTTTCTCAAATGTTAAGTATAGTCACTGGTTACTTTTCCTTACTATTATCAACAGTGTTAAAGTCTTAGAAAACAGTTCTTCTGATTGAACATTTAGTTGGTCAACATTAAAATCATTAAAGTAAAAAAAAAAATGAAGTGTATATTCCTTAACATGAGATGTATTTTAGAGTCATGACACTTAAAATGTTCTAAAGTCCCTGAAAGACTCCAGATAGTCAGGAGCATCACACATAAGAACAATTATTTTCAATATCATTAGCAAGTGAAAGACCAAGCATAGCAGCTGGAGCGGACACTTGGATAATTCTAGCTATGTCATTTGTAAGCGCTGTTGCATGATATTTCTTGCTTACATGAATTAGTTTATTTTTACAGTGCATGGGTTTACCCTCATCCTGAGTTTAAATTTGAATACTAGGTCACATTAAGAAACGCATGAAGACTCTTTGCTTTGGTTCTGTGTGTGTGGAGACTCTGGATATATATTTGATTAGTCTGTCCCTTTGGAGTAAATATATATCATAGTTACATAAATCATTTTTTGAATATTGAATCTCTAAAAGTGCACTGAATGTTTGCATCATTTTCCAAAATTTGTTTTTCATCACTGACTATGTATCTATTGGTTAGAAGTTTCCAATTTTTTTCAGCAGTAGCCTTTAATCATCCTAAGTAGAAAATTGTTTCTTTCTTATGAATATTACTAAATTTCTTGGCTAGAAATATTTTATTACTACGTTATTAATGAAAAAAATTTATCAACCATTTTAAGGAACAGATCTTAATACTGGCAGCTACAGTGTCCATTTAAGTGTGCTTATAAATCTGCAGCTTCATTTGTAGTTTTACAAAGAAATAGCTTTGTCTTTTCATAATGGGAGCGAGTTTCTTATCAAGAACAGACAGCTTCTGATTTAGAAATGAATGGGAAAAAATTTAATTTTCCTTGAAAGTAAATTATTCATATAATTCCATCGTGCTGATCACAAACATGGAAATTCTTCTCAAAAGCACTTTCAGTTTCTCTTAGTACTACCCTTAACTTTTTCATCAAATGACTCAATGAAATGCTTTTTCTCTCTACAAAGAAGTCAGGCTGATAAATAGCCTACAAATTTACTGCTTGATGTTGTGCCTTAGACAAAGAGGGGGCTAATTGCTAATTATTTCGGGGAAAAAACTGTTCCTTTTAAGGTTCAAATTCATTAGTCTGCTATATTCCACTTCTCATAAGTCCGTATGGAAGCGCACCTTATGGGGCACTGCAACACAGCACGTCCTTCCACAGCTCTTAAAATAAGCTGCATACTTTGGCTGCTTCTACACATCGCCTCAATTTATCATGCTTCAGGGATTAGGCAACCAGAGTACTCCTTTTTGAAATGTTTGCAGCATTTGGCATTTTATTTCTTTTAAGACCACGTAACAGATTTGTCCATTTGCATGTCAGCATATGCACACAGCCTGCTGAAGAATTTTGCATGATACATACATCACTCGCCAATTTTTTTAAAAAAAGAAAAGTCAAGCTATTCATGATCTGCAACTTTTTAAATGTGTTTTCTTCTCAACAGGAGTCAACTGAGAGCTCAAATACAACAATTGAGGATGAAGACGTGAAAGGTATGATTAAACCAGAAATAGAAAATCCCAACTCAGCTACATATACATCAGAAGAAAAGTATTTATTTCAAATAACTAGTAAGTTTAGGAACTAGGCCTATTCTAAAACACAAAAATAATTTTCTTTTAATAAGTACATTATTTTAATTATATATCCTGATTTTGTCCATTTTCTTCATATTATTTTCTCTATCTTGAAACAATATATAACATGTAGTATATTCAAGGATATTGTGATTTAAAACTAGTAATGAGTGTTTGGGATCATAATATCAAATTGTAAATGTATCAGTCTAAAAGGTAATATAAAAGATTTATGCCTGACTAGAAAATAACTTATATTCAAAAATGCAGTATGAGAATAACCGTTTTTTCTAAACTTTCAGTGGTCTCAAGTGGCCTTCAGTGAAATTCTGAAATTAGCAGCCTTTTAAACCTAGACTTTGATGCACTTCTCTACTATATTCTTGATCTCCATTCAGTTCACTTGCCATTCACTCCATTCACAGGTTCTCTTAGCTCCATATAGGAGTCATTGCCTGTGCCCTTACTAGCGTCTTCGCAGGGACTCTGCACACGCATACTAAACACGCATTTGCAATTAATTTTCTTGTTTTGGGCCTCAGGGTTGTTTTAGAAGTTAATCTTGCAGCAATTGTGTTTTTTCTTTTTAAATTCATTTTTGGCTGCACTGGGTCTTTGCTGCTCTATCTGGGCCTTCCCTATTGTGGCGCACAGGGGCTGCTGCCTAGCTGCGGTGCACAGGCTGTTCATCGCAGTGGGTTTTCCCGTTGCAGTGCGTGTGCTCAAGGGCACATGGCCTCAGTAGTTGTGGAGCATGGGCTTAGTTGTCCCACAGCATGTGGAATCTTCCCAGACCAAGGATCAAACCTGTGTTCCCTGCATTGTCGGGCAGATTCTTCCACTGCAATTATTTCTGCAATTTTGTAGTCTATTTTTCTCAATTTATTGTATGTAACTGCAGTTTCTACAGGCTGCTGTCTAAAAGTGATTCCAGAAAAATAATGGTTAAAAATGGGGATATTTAAAATAGAAGTATTAAAGGAAAAGAAGTGTAAAACACAAATTAAGAGGAATGATTCATCAGATAATTAAATATTGTCTGGAAAGATTATTACCTATCACCAAAAGTATCACCATAGGCTTTCATTCTTTAGGTGGCATTGGTAAGATACAGTTTTGAAGATTTGTTTTCATGTTGCAGAATAAAGAACCTGGAAATTCTCAGGTCAAGGAGACATACAGGCAATTTGGGAAATTAAAATGACTACAGACCACAAGTCACCTCTGCTGACTTCTTCCTCTTTGGTCAAGCAGAACAGCTGACACTATTGAAGTGTAGTCTCTATATTACTAGTGCACTGACCTAGCTCTGCTAGAGGTAGTCAGTCATTATTTTTTACAATGGAAAGGTGGATGGCTGTAAAAGGATTTTATTTGGTAGGTCTATTCATCTCTCTCTTGCCTCTGAGTTAAAATTTGAACTGAAGTAATTTTGTGAATCATTGATTCCAGTCGTATTAGATAAAAAGATTTTTTTTGAAGCAGATGTGCCAATAAGCTTTCCCAGTGATTCAGAAAGCATCATCTTTATAAGTATCTTGGATTCATTAGTTTTTTCAGTCAAGCAAAATGTTTATATGACTTTTACATTCTTCTCTTGAGCAAGATTCAAAAGGAAGAAATAACTTATGCATTATCCACTGGTGAGACTGAATCTTTAAATAACTGAATCAAATTAGGAGAATACCAAAACCTTACTGTATGCAAGTCATCCTCCAAGGAATATGTTTATTCTTAGGTGATCACAATATGTGGTCTTTCTCACCTGAATCAGACTCTTCACTATGCTGCATATTAGTTTAGGATGATTGCTTTTAATCTGTGAAAATGTTAATATATAAGCAGAGTCCCTGACAGTCTCACTTTCATAGCGTATATTTACTTGGTGAAATGAAATTATGTCAGTACTTCTCAGAAAACAATTCTTCTCTTGAAGTCATAATGATACGGGTTTCATCTTTCTTCTGGGATTTCACAAATTGAGACAGTATTTGTCTTTATAGTTAGGCTGAGTCTTCACACACCAAATGTTAGAGAAATTAAGCATATTAAGATCGAAAAAAATGTCCTGCTGATAACTGAGCCCAAAATGCTTTGGTTCATTTCCTTGAACTCAATGAATAAGTTTACATGTCTGTTTCATTTTCCTAGGGTGGTTGTGGCCACAGAGTCATAGATACAACGCATTAGGCTTCATTTGTGTTCTCTCTAAGACTCAACAGCCTTTTGGCGGTTAACCTTTTTAATATTGAATGACATCAGAAAACATTAAGTCTAGAAAACTCTTTGAACGATCACTCAGGCTGTCATTTTTACTGTAAGACAGGTGGTATATAAAACTGTCAGATATTTTTAACATATTTACTATGGTCCATCTAGTCAAGGCTATGGTTTTTCCAATGGTCATGTATGGATGTGAGAGTTGGACTGTGAAGAAAGCTGAGCACCGAAGAATTGATGCTTTTGAACTGTGGTATTGGAAAAGACTCTTGAGAGTCCCTTGGACTGCAAGGAGATCCAACCAGTCCATTCTAGAGGAGATCAGTCCTAGGTGTTCACTGGAAGGACTGATGCTAAAGCTGAAACTCCAATACTTTGGCCACCTCATGCGAAGAGTTGACTCATTGGAAAAGACTCTGATGCTGGGAGGGATTGGGGGCAGGAGGAGAAGGGGATGACAGAGGATGAGATGGTTGGATGGCATCACCGACTCGATGGACATGAGTTTGGGTGAACTCCGTGAGTTGGTGATGGACAGGGAGGCCTGGCGTGCTGCAATTCATGGGGTCACAAAGAGTCGGACACGACTGAGCGACTGAACTGAACTGACTGAACTGACTATGGTGATGATATGACTGTGGGGATCTCTGCATTTATCAGTGCACTGTCTTGCAGGAAGACCCTAATATATTTATTCATCTGAGGACTGTACTCTTTTTCTCTTTACCTCAGAGTTTGCCATAGCTCTGAATAGCTTGGTAGGCAATATGTTTATGGCCTAGCTCTGTTAGAACCCAAAGGTACACATACAATGTCCAGAAACTCACAGAGACCGATCAGGTGTATAACCTGAGCAAAATGATATGCTCACTACAAGACTATATCCTGTCCACAAAATTGCATGTCTTCCAATCACACACTTTTCAGCTCTTTCCTTTCTGTATACAACCTTGTTATCAGGGGAAGCACCACACCTTTTAACATGCTCTTCAAGACACAGTCCCATAGCACACTCCTCTGTGCAGCCGCATATGCCCATCCCCTCCTTCTGGTTGTCCTACCTAAGGCGGCACCTAGACTCGCATCTTCCCATGCTGATGGCTGATCCTTTGAGCACTGTATCACATGCTTCCTGGGCCAGTGGCATCACATTCTGTCCCATCCCCAAGGACCAACCTGGCGGGGACGCTGTAAAGAAAACGGGGTGGGGGACATTAACACAGCATGGTGACCTACTCGAAGGAGGAAACCAGGGGAGCCAGTGACAGAGTGCCATTTTCTGGCCTATTCTGGAGGAAGAGAAAGACTAGCAGTTGTGTGTAGCTTTTTTTAAAATTATTTTAACTCTCTGGGTCGCTACATTACCTGAAGTGCATTTAGAGTAATAGGATCTACAGATGTTTGAAAATTCTCATTAGTTGTCATTTTTCACACAGACTTTTTTTAAATATGCTTTTCCATTATGGTTTATCATAGGATTCTTTTTTTAATTGGTGGATGATTAATGGTCCTTTCCATTCAGTGGAACCTGGAAAGCCAGGATTGGAACAGACCCATTTTCCTTCAACTCTGCTTGTTAGTTTCCGTTTAAAATGGCCTGTGGCTTTCAAGTGGTCTCAGTCCCTGTTACTCTTGATCTGTATTTAGGCTATCTCAGTTTCTTCATTCACTAATGGAGTATTTATTAAATGCCTGCTATTTGTCTGAGCTCCACTTCTCTTTGTAAGCTAGTTTTAGTTGAGCTTTCGGCAACTCAGTCAAATTACTCTTCTGTGTGCTTTACATAAATCTGTGCTATAATTTAAGCTGTTTTTTACTTTTAGTTCAATAAATCTCAAGGAAACTTAACTGGAAAAGTGAGGCCCAAGATATGGGCACTTCATATCTAAAAGTCCCTTTATTTTCTTTTCCTTAAAAACCTTCAGCATTTAGTGAGAACCACAACATGTTCCTCCCCAAGCTCATGGTCACCCTCAGGGAACTTGGAGTTGCTCTGCAGCTCTTGTTTGTGAAAAGCTTCTGGTCCTGTGTTTTCTTTCTCCAGCACAACAACTTGACTTCCTAATATTGCCCTTGTGAGCAACTTCCTAATTTTGCCCTGGATTCAAAAACCAAATATTATCTCTAATGCTATGTCAATAAACTGAGTGTAATGGAGAGATATTAATAGTTTAAAAACAAATAAGCATCTTAATAAAGCATTTATTGCCATAGAAGCACTGTGATAACACACCATTATATACTTTAAAGAAGTATAGAATTTATGTTTTCAAAATATGATTTTTTTAGGTCCATAATTATTGAAATAGTCATTCAATTTTGAATATATTTCTAGCAACTCATGAGTTAATTAATTTCCAGTGTTATCAAACAGCTGGCAGCAGCAGCCTTTGATGAGGAAGTGGCAGTGCTGACAGTACTGCTCTCCATAGCTGTGGGCGTACCTAAGGCCTGTGCTACGGAGCAGTGGCCCTTTCAACTCTGTGTACATGTCAAGACTTATCCTATGGTTTGTGGCCATCGCCCCGGGCCTGTCCTTGTGTGCTGCAGTGCCTCTCCACATCCTAGCCTGCACAGCACCATTGCTCAGAGCCAGCTACTTCTTCTTAATAGGTGTGCTACAGTTTGGCCCACCTGCTGCTCTTTCCCTAAATGCCAGAGCTGTGTGGCACCTGTCGACACTGAGCTCCTCTGCGCCAGTACATGCCCTCTGCTACTCATCCTGCTTCCAGCATCTCACTTCAGCTCACCGTTCAGCAGCCTCCTGGATCTCTTGCTGCATTTCATCTTTGTTACAGCTGTAGGCCAGTGGAGCTCTGTACTACAAGCAAAAATGTATTGTGGTAGGGCTTCCCTCGGAGAAGGCAATGGCACCTCACTCCAGTACTCTTGCCTGGAAAATCCCATGGATGGAGAAGCCTGGTAGGCTGCAGTCCATGGGGTCGTGAAGAGTCAGACATGACTGTGCGACTTCACTTTCACTTTTCACTTTCATGCATTGGAGGAGGGAATGGCAACCCATTCCAGTGTTCTTGCCTGGGGAATCCCAGGGACGGGGGAGCCTGGTGGGCTGCCACCTATGGGGCCACACAGAGTCAGACACGACTGAAGTGACTTAGCAGCAGCAGCAGCAGGGCTTCCCTGGTGGCTCAGAGGTTAAAGCGACTACCTGGAATGTGGGAGACCTGGGTTTGATCCCTGGGTTGGGAAGATCCCCTGGAGAAGGAAATGGCAACCCACCCCTGTACTCTTGCCTGGAGAATCCCATGGAGGGAGGAGCCTGGTAGGCCCCAGTCCATGGGGTCGAAAAGAGTCGGATACGACTGAGCGACTTCACTTTCACTTCACTATGTGGAGACTTCAGGCTTGTTTTTCCTCTTTTTCCTTTTGCTGACAAGCAAGTGATGCTGCATAGAATCACCGGTAATGAAGCTGCATAGGATGTTTGCATAAGGCCCAGTTTAAGGGCACAGGAGCTGACAGCCTTATCTCTTGAGTGGGGTCTGGTATGTGATGACACCTGGATGTCATGGTATCAGCTAATCCACAGAATCACTTGACTCCTGAGATTTTTGTGTGTGTCTTTTGTAAATCCGGGCATGAGTAGACAGTGTGATGACTAAACACTCAGATTCAACTGTTTAGTGCAGATCATGGCTTCTGTGTAGGCTTTCCTGGGGCAGAGGCCCTCTTGGTGCCAGTCTCCTTCCCATCCTCATGAAGCCTGAAACTCAGTACTTGCTTTGCATGCATTCAGAAGAATCTGCAAATCAAGCAACTCGTGGATATTTTATTTAAAGACTTTGGATAATTATGTTGCTCCATCAGGTTGAAAGTATCTTAGAAGACCTGTAGTGTAGTGTGTGTGTGTGTTAGTTGCTCAGTTGTGTCCAACTCTTTGCAACCCCATGGACTGTAGCCTGCCAGGCTCTTCTTTCCATGGGATTTCCCAGGCAAAAATACTGGAGTGGGTTGCCAATCTCTTCTCCAGGGGATCTTCCTGACCCAGGGATTGAACCTGAGTCTCCTGCATTGCAGGCAGATTCTTTAACATTTGAGCCACCAGGGAAGCCCAGAACAGTGTATTAGTAACTTCTTTTAGGTTTCTAATCCAAACTTTGATTTTTAAAAAGATTTGGTAAGAAAAATTTCTGTTTGCAAATTGTGTGTCTACCTGTTTATCTTTTGTATCAGGATCAGCAACTTACAGAACTGATGCAGAATTTATTCCACTCTACCACTGTACTCACTCTGCTTTTCTTTTCTTTACTCTTTTGCCTTCTGTGAGATTTGAATCTTAAATTCGTCAGTGATAGCTTCAGCTTTATTTAGCCCTGCTGACAAAATAGTATGGGGTCAAAAGCTCTTGCCAACCCCAGCTTAAAACAAAGTCTGAAATCAAATCAAAGCAAATGAAACCAACCAATAAAAACATGTAGCTACTAATTTTATCATTAGAAAAGCGTAAGCTCATTCTATAGTAATACCATTCCTCAGTTTAAAGTTTCTTTAAATGGCTTTACTTAGCAAGTCTGTAAATATTTGTGTGCAGTTTTAGAAAACTCCACAGGGAAAATGTAGCATTATTTTATTAAATCCTCATAAATTCTGAAAGCGTATGTTATAAGATCCCTTCTATCAGTTTTTAAATCTTGATTCAGCCATCAGGTTTTTAACTTTGAATTTATTTTCAAAATTCAGAGTTTAAAAATACAACATTTACTATTCATAGATATTACTTTATATGGAAATAATAGGAGGTGATCAACTCAGTTTATATAATCAAAATTTTAGTGATCAGTTTTAAAGATCTAATTTACATTATAATACAGCTGCATATATTGATTGTAAACTTTTATCTTATCTATTTTTCCCATTACCTGATAAAAATTTAATAAGCTGCTAAAGTTAATATGTACAAGTTCTCAAGTATTTTATTACTCCCCTCTGGCTCCTTATCTTTTCAGATTATAACTTATTTACTTTCTTTAACTGATATAAAAACACCAGCAAAGATCTGATTTTTGCTGGAATTCGCCAGGGTAGAATCTGGAGTCTACACTCTGTTTCTAGTTCCAGCTTTTATACAACTTGCGTTAAACAAGTTGCATAACTTCTCTGTGGCTCTGCTTTCCCCAGGTTAGAGATGATGAAATCAATAATACAGAATTGCAGGGGTTTTTTCCTATACCACTTTAATGCAGTACTAGTAAGGTCCATATTTTAAAAGTATTTTCAGTTATACATTATAAAATAATATATAGTAAAGTAATATATGTTAATAATATAAACTGTTGAGAATAATTATAAATAGACATTTAATTCAAAGTTGAATTAGATCACTGGGCTTATAGGAATAAATCACTGCAGTTTTAGGGAATGTTATTAAAATGGGAAAAAAAGTGTCTACTGACCTGTATATCCAAAGTTATTATAGTACTAATGGACTATAAAATTAGTACTTTAATTAAATTCCAGTAAGAATTATTATTGGGGGTATATTTCATGTTTTTAAAACATCTACTATATAAAATTACTTAATATCTAAAACTATTATTTGACTTATGCATTTCTATACAGAATTTAAATAATATTTTTAACTATAAGCTTTATAATTCTGAAATTATTAGAATAAAATAATTACTTTAGTAAAATAATCACTTTAGTGTCCTTTGCTGAGTTTGTATTATTCTCTACTAATTAAACATATCTAGAAGTTATGTGAAAGTATATGTTTATATTCTTTAGTGATTCATCTTGTCAGTGAAATGGCCTTACTTTTTTTTTTTTTAGTATGGATTTCTGCAAAATAGTTCCTTTGATTTTTTTCAGGAGAAACTAGTTCTAAAGTGGTCAGAGAAACAAATCTTGGTCCTGTGCATTTTTAATCCATTCCACCAGCTTATAAATCCATCCATTTCAGACCCATATATTGAGAATATTACAGGGGAAGCAGAGAAAGCATTACTGAATGAAGATGCTTTATAGAGCAGACGGTCTAGAAGTGAATGGTTTTTATTTATTTTATTTTGGAATAGTATTTTCATTATTTAATTTAGTGCAACAAATACACCACACTTACAGTGTAAGGAGCACTAAGGAGGCACCAGCCAGACTTCTTGCCCTCATGAGCAGGCCTAGAAAAGATAAAGATGATTCTGCATGATAACATAGTTTCTTTGTTTTTGGCTTGTATCCAGATAACTCTGAAACAAGGAATAATATGTTCATCGAAAAATAAACATAAGAACATAGCTACAAATAGTCATATGTGAGGAAGTACAGAAAATTTCAGTTGCATGTAACAAATGTGATTCCTAACAAAATATTTGAAAAATTTGGATTCGTGCAGTTCTTTTTTAAAAAATCATTGAACACCTACTATGTACTGGATACGACAGACTAGGCTGAGACTAAAAGATGGCTTACCCTTTCCCTCAAGGAGTTATCAGTCATCTAGTACACTGTTTAATGAAATCATATCTGCTAATGTATTTCCCTAATGAATGGCTGTTTTGCATTCAAATTTTATTCTATGTTAAAGACTATTTCTTCCAAGATACACGAATAAGATGTCTGTCCTTATTAACGCTTAGTGAATTAGGTAGTCTGTCTTTATTTCTTTTGATGTTTAATAGTGTGACATTTTTCCATTGGTCAGTGTTAAGTTTGCCAGTACATCATATGAAAAGTAGCATCGTATTTATTACAAAAAGACAGTTTTAGTTATAGGTATTGGAGGATTTTTGGTCTCCTCAGTTTTGCTTTTACACCTGGTCTATCATATCAGCAAATCCTGTTGGCTTGGCAATCAGTCAATCCTATAGATTTTCCTGTTTGTCAAATCAGTATACACTCAGTTCTTTTTTTTTTTTTTAATTGACTGCTGCTCACTAGACCTATTTCCATCACCCTGGTCCACAAAAGCATCAACATCATTTGCCTACATTATTGACATGACTTCTTAGCCAGTCAGCCTGTTTTGGTATTACCTTCCTGTGGTCAGTTCACTTTGTCTACATGTTCCCTGCCTCTACCCCATAATTTAGGAACTAAAAATATAGAAAATGAAAATTGAAAAAGTAAGTCACAGGATCCTCTTTCCTGTTTGGATGGTGTTTTTGTGTCAAATATAGTAGGTTTGAATTACAGCCAGCCTTTTATCAGCGAAGCAATCCAGCTGCCCATGTAAACCTCTCTGAGTCACACTGTGTACAGTGGTGGTAATGATGTCTCAGTACTTAACCATTTTTTACCTTCAAAAGTGGTAATTTCATATGGTTCAAACCTAACAATGATAACAGTATCAAAACATGGTCATGTTGACTAGAGCAGATATTTGTTAAATGCCTGACCCATGATAGCAAAATTAATTACATGATCTCTGGCCATTGTTTCCTGTGAATACATGACATACACACAGAAGTTCATTATTAAAAGAGTCTATAAATCTAAAGGGATCTGTGTTTTTCACTGTAGCTTCAGTGTTTCTATATTGTAAGCCATTTATTTTGATAAGTAAATTTTAAGATCCACAATATAGAATCCAGCCAGTCTATATATATAAGCAAACATAGAAGCTGCCCACGTACAGAAAATAAATTCACTTTTGGGTTAAAACAAAAGCCAATATTTTTAAAAAGCTTTTATTAAGGTAACAATATTAACTTGTCATGAATTTTACACAGATTATTTTAATTCACCATTTTTTGCCTCCATGATACCATATAGTAGGCACTTAGTAAGTTAATGAATTATAAGGTTTTTGGATTAATTTAATTTTGTTTTAAACTCTTAAAATTTTTGAGAGACATATTCTGTTTTTAATTAAACAGAAGATATTTTAAGTAATGACTCTGTCTTCCCCCATTTAAACTGATTGTTTTATCCTTGAATGTTTTCAGGTGTTTTGAAAAATTGGCTTATTCTGAGTGTGTCTTGATTATCCCTGATGAGAATAAAAGAAAAGTATGTAGACTGATTGTTTTTGACAAAAGTAAAATACATTTTAAAAGGAGCCTGCCTATGCCAAATTACTTCTCAAGCAAACTCTCTCGAGAACTATAACATAAAATATCCCTCTTAGAGACTGATTACCCAAGTCATTGATTCCTCAGAGAGAAGCAAACCATCATGACAGAAGTTAACAGCTTAAGTGTAGAAGATCTGTTATTTGTTGGTTCTTGAAATAATTCATTACAGGATTATTGGTGTCTTTGTTAACATCACTACATGTGGTTATTTACACTATATCTGAAGCAAAACACAGATGGCAAATGTTAGAAGAGAATTTTAGATTTATGGGCAAGTTTGAGTAATAGACAAAAACCCATCATCACTATGTGTTTTCAAATTTTGAAAGAAAGAAATTCTGCTCCAAAATGTCATTTGTTTTCAGTTTGAACTTGAAAATGTTTTCAGCTGGGGGAAATAACGTGCTGTGGTGATAGCTATTTTGAGTGCAGAGTATTTTTACTCTCCACTTAGCCTACTTTACTGAGAATTACAGTATTGTAACCAAATATTGTATTATATAGAGTTAAGGTGAAAAAATGTAAAGATATTGCTAAAAAATTACGTCTGAAAAGATTAACAGTCTTCAATGACAGAAAAGATGGCTTACTTCAAAGAGACTCCTGTAATTTTTTTTTAGAGGTTTTGTGACCAGTGTAGTAACAGTGTGAGCATATGAAACCGTGTTTTTAAATCTCTGTTCAAGAAATAGAAGCTCTTCATTTATAACCTTAATAAGTTAAAAAAAAAAATAAAAGAGACTAAGTTGCAACTTACTAATGCTATTTTTTAGTTGATTTTTAGTGTAGTTTCTTTATAATGTTGTATTAGTTTCTACTGTACAGCATATGTATATATCCTCTTTTTTTTGGCTTTCCTTCCCATGTAGGTCACCACAGAGCTCTGAGTAAGAGTTCCCTGAGCTGTACAATGGATTCTCTTTAGTTACCTGTTTTATACATAGTATTAATGGTGCATATATGTCAATCCCAATCTCCCAGTTCATCCCACTCCTCACTTTCCCCTTGGTATCCATACATTTCTTCTCTGTGTCTGTGTCTCTATTTATGTTTTGCAAATAAGATCATCTATACCATTTTTCTAGATTCCACTGTGCTTAGTTCCTCAGTTACGTCTCCTTGCAACCCCATGGACCTTAGCCATGTGTATGCATTATAATAAATGATACTTGTTTTTCTTTTTCTGACTCACTTCACTCTATGACTGTCTCTAGATCCATGTACATTTCTGCAAATGTTTTGTTCCTTTTATGGCTGAGTAATATTCCACTGTATATACGTACCACATCTTTATTCATTCTTCGGCTGATGGGCATCTAGATTGCTTCCATGTCCTGGCTATTGTAAATAGTGCTGCAGTGAACATTGGGTTTCATGTGTCATTGTGAATTATGGTTTTCTTTGGGTATATGCCCAGTAGTGTGGTTGCTGGGTCATATGGTAATTCTATTTTTAGTTTTTAAGGAACCTCCATACTGTTCTCCGTAGTGACTGTATCAATTTACCTTCCCACCAACAGTGCAAGAGGGTTCCCTTTTCTCCATACCCTCTCCAGCATTTATTGTTTGTAGATTTTTTAATGGTGGCCATTCTGAGGGGTGTGAGGTGATACTTTATGGTAGTTTTGATTAGCATTTCTCTAATAATTAGTGATATTGACCATCTTTTCATGTGTTTGTTGGCTATCTTTATGTCTTCTTTGGAGAAATGTCTATTTAGGTCTTCTATCTATTTTTTGATTGGGTTTGTTTGTTTGTTTTATTGAGCTGCATGACCCATCTGTATATTTTGGAAATTAGTCCTTTGTCAGTTGCTTTATTTGCAAATATTATCTCCCGTTCTGAGGGTTATCTTTTTATCTTGTTTATGGTTTTATTAGGTCCTGTTTCTTAGTTTTTATTTTTATTTTCATTACTCTAGGAGGTGGGTCAAAAAGGATCATGCTGTGATTTATGTCAAAAGAGTGTTCCGCCTATGTTTTCCTGTAAGAATTTTATAATGTCAGGCCTTACATTCACTTCCTTAACACATTTTGAATTTCTTTTTGTGTATGGTATTAGGGAGTGTTCTAATTTCATCCTTCTACATATCACTCTTCAGTTTTCCCAGCACCACTTACTGAAGAGGCTGTCTTTTCTCCATTGTATGTGCTTGCCTCCTTTGTCATAGATTAGGTGGTCATAGGTGCCTGAATTTATCTGTGAGCTTTATATCCTGGTCCATTGGTCTATATTTCTGGTTTTTTGCCAATATCATACTGTCTTTATTAATGCTGTTTAAATATATGAATAGTTAATAAAAATGAAATGTGCTTTTTGTTATGGAAGATAAAACATTTGTTTGGGATAAATATTCAAGACCCTGTATCTGAGTATTAAGGTCCTTAGAGTCTAAAATTCTAGTACAACTTGAATTTTCTAACATGAGCATGCTGTGAACTATTGAAGAATTTCCTCTTTGATGGTTTGTGATGTGTTGTATATAATCTGTCTACGCAAGTGCTAAAGATAACCTTTATAGGCATTCCCAGTGGTCTCTCCTCCTGGGATTTCCAAATTTATATTTGTGGACTGTTAATTATTCATCAAATAACCTAAGCAGTGTCTTTGATTAGTGTTCTTTTTTTAATTCAACAAATAAAAAACAGTATTTCATATTCACAAATATGTATTTACTATAAATTACATCTTACCATCATTTATATTTATAATACATCCTAGAATAAATAACGGAGAAAATGGCACCCCACTCCAATACTCTTGCATGGAAAATCCCATGGACGGAGGAGCCTGGTGGGCTGCAGTCCATGAGGTCGCTAAGAGTTGGACGTGACTGAGCGACTTCACTTTCACTTTTCACTTTCATGCATTGGAGGAGGAAATGGCAACCCACTCCAGTATTCTTGCCTGGAGAATCCCAGGGATGGGGGAGCCTGGTGGGCTGCCGTCTATGGGGTCGCACAGAGTCGGACACGACTGAAGCGACTTAGCAGCAGCAGCAGCAGCAGAATAAATAAAACAGTCATATGCTGTTAGTTCAGTGATACATGAATCATAAATTTAATTCTTACTGTACTTGCATTGATTAAAACAAGAGTAATTTTACTGGTCCCATAAAATTTAACCAGGATATTCCAATAAGTACTTGTTGACTAGATAAATAATGTATAACTTAAAAGCTGATAGTTAATGTTTTGTTTGAGGACCTTTCTGAGGACTGCAGCCTGGGAGGCAACCTCTCAGATAGTGGTGAGGAACTGCTCTCAAGAAGTAAGCAAGGAGGAAGGGTAGCTAGTTTTTGCTGGAAAAGTAAAAGAAATGTGGTGGAACATCAAAAGATTACTACTAATCATAAAAAAAACCCAGACATCTCAAGTTAATGATTTTAGTGCTTTTCTGTGTATGGGAAGATGCAGGAGTCTGAACTTGGTAAAATTCTCCTTTTGATATGCATCGTCATTATCTAGGGTCAGTGTTCTGGTGTTTTCCATCCTGTGTTCCCCTCAGGGTACATCATGAGGGGTGGCTGATGGCTTGATGGCAGCAACAATTACTCAACAGTACTTTACTGAAATGACAGGCAACATTTTGGGTCCACATATTTGAAATGAATTCTCTAAGCTGAATTTTGAGCAGAGTATCTCAGAGCTAAACTGGTGACATAGTCCAGTGTGAGGTATCACTTTAGTAAAAAACCATTAGCCATGAGGACCCATTTAAGAACTTCTGGTCTGAAAGGCTGTTTTCACCCTCCCAAATTAAGTTTTAAAAAAATGTAGCAACCAACCATGGACATGACTCTTGGTCCTCAGAGTCTTATCACTGCTCTCTGTCAAATGCCTGAGGACTTCAGAAGAATCACAGGAACTCACATCATTTTGTGAATGTGTGTATATGTTTGTGTGTGTGGTGAAAATGGGAAGTTATTTTCTCCCAAACCTAAGTATATCTTGCAAGTTGTGATAAGCCATTATAAGTTTATCCAGACTGACTACTGCTGAGCTTTTTCAGTCTATGGCGTGGCATCTCAGAAGGCTATAAAATTCTTCAGATGATCAGTTAAGGCATGTAGGCACATATATTACATTGGGCCCTGGCCTTTGGATCTACAATGTCATTGACAAACTCATTTTTTTAACACAATTGACATATTGAGAGTCTATTATTTTCCCATAATTGAAAAAAATTGTTTAAATATGTTATTTGGTCCATAAACTTTTTTCATTAGTTCCCTAATTTACTGTTGATTGTAGATGCTCTAGGTCTTTAAAAAATGTATGGGTGGGACTGGGTTCTATGACATGTTTTGTGAATTGGCCTCTTTTCTTTCCACCACACTAGACATGATCTGCCCTTGCAATTCCCATTCATTGCTTCAGGAAGCATGAATTGGATAATGATAGACTTTGCAATGAAAGCTGCTGAAGATGAGAATTTTTAGCAAGAAAGTGTGGGATTACAATGACAGCAGATGCTGCTGAGTTTTCTTGGGTGGTAGTAAAATCTGCTGAGTTATCTTGTCAGTCTTGTCAAGGGGAATGGGTCAAAATGAGATGAATATTATTTTACACAAGAAAGTATAATGCTGTTCTTAAAGTATTTGTGTAATCTGTACAGTGGTGGGTGAGAAAACTGCTTAGTTTCAACTTCACGGAGGCACTCTGGTGCGAGCAGTGCTGAAATATGATTAGTAACTTGGGTGAAGCTGGAAATACAGGGAACAGACCTTTAAAAAATATCATATGGGACTCAATAAATGTCACAGAGTAACATATTTTTTAACTATAGTTAGCCTGTGCTGTTCTGTGTGCTAAGTCGCTTCAATCGTGTCCAACTCTTTGTGACCCCATGGACTGCAGTCCGCCAGGCTCCTCCATCCATGCGATTCTCCAGGCAAGAATACTGGAGTGGGCTGCCATTCCCTCCTCCAGATCTTCCCAACCCAGTGATCAAACCCAGGTCTCTTGCATTGCAGGTGGATTCTTTACTAGCTCTTTCTCAAAAAAATCCAAAGATAACCACACTTCAATTAATTTTGATGGATCTTTTTGTTTGGTTGGTTTTTATTTTTGTCTTTTGCAAAATGAAAAAAGATATAAGATGGTTCTGTAACACAGAGAATTGTGTCTTACTACCCTCCTGCATTCTTGTTGCAAGGGAGCACTCATGAATCTACCAATTAAATTATTCAGGAAGGTGTAGTTATAAATAAACTTGTCTAAGAATATAGTGAATTCTTTTTCACTGAACTCTGTGTTTATGTGAACTAATTTTATACTTTTTATAAAAGAATAAGTTATTTAAAAGAAGATAAATTAATTATAAGCTAAGCAACAGTAGTAGAAATCATTGAAGAATATACCTATCCTCATGGCTGCACAGAATTTTAACCCTTCTCAGTATTTGACACTGCTGCATATTCATACTGAAGGACAGAGCATTAGCAGGTTGACCTTAACTTTTGACCTGTTTTGGCTAATATCATGTAAAATTGATTGGAGGGGTTAGTTGGAATCGTTATAGTTCCAAGATTTAGGGAAAGCTGTATTTCCTTCATGACAATACACCACCTCAAAAAAAAAAAAAAGGCTAAAAAGAACTTTCCACATATTTAAAAACCCTCTCATTGTCTTTTCTATAAATCTGATTTTTTCTTTTGAGACAATAGTTTTGATTGTCACCTTATTTAGTTCTGCAGTGGAAGAAAGAAATACCTCTAGAGAATGCTTAATATTTCTCTTGTTATGCAAGTATATAAGCCTGATACTTAAAGAGTACAATTTTAATCTTCAATCTAAGCAGTTGACATGAATCTTTGAACCAGTCATCTCTTAACTGGAAGTGGTGTGACACCAATCTTATTAATAAAACATCTTAATATATTCATAATGTTGTCCTATTTCTAGCTTCTGCAGGTCAGCTGGGGTGGCAGAACTGTTACCCAGTTACTTGAGTGTGGCTGCACTGAGTGCTCTCTTATCAGCAGACATTCTATTTGCTCTCATACAGCTTCTTTAGCCTCTGAAACGTGTATCTAAGCCATTTTTAATGAAAATCCTCATAAATACTTTACAAATACTTTAATCCTTTTTAAAAAGTAGTAAATAGTAAATTTTTTTCATCTTCAGGTTCAAGCTCATCGACACAGCCATATTTTGTAACCCAATGATATTGTCACAAACCTTTTAAAAAAAATCTAAACATACTTTCACTTACACCAAATGATTTCAGTGCCATACATTTCTGTTTTTAAATATTTGTTAATCATTTATTATCAGGCCATAGCAATGTAACAGGACTAAATAGTACTTCTTCCCCAATTAACAATTTATACTTTGAAACTAAGAGTAGTTTTTTATAGAGCAAAGTACATAGATGATTTGAATAATGTATCTTTTAAATCTTGAAGATCTCCAGCAATTAAAAGGCTGAAATATTGATGTTATTGAACAGGTGATTTTTGGGTAAGTGAGCTACTTGAAAGCAATCTTGAATAGAAATTGGGTACTTTCCAGGTGTTATATTTGAATAAAATATTGTAAATTATTAACCCAATCAACTCCAGAATCCTTGACTTTGATTTTAAAAGCCAAAATAATGGAAATTACTCTCCCAACTGTTAATAATATATGAAATTAGTGAAATAAAAAGTGACTAAGAAACAAGCTGTTAATTCCACAGGAAACTCCAAACATAGCTGAGTTGACAGGTACCTTTTTCGATAAAACTACCAAGAGCATGAGAATGATCCTAATTTGTATATTTTCCTAAGATAATAACTATTCCAAACCATTGTTTTTGTTAATGGCAGCATGGAAAAAGACAAACCATGGGAGATCCAATTTTTTTGAATTGGTGTAATAATTAATTACAACTCTGGCCCAGTAATTAAGTTGTCAGTCACCTTGCCAGAGAAAGTGCAAAGGCATTTAGGTGGTTCATTTAAGTTTATGATTTCAAAATATTGAATTAGGCACTGTGGACTGGAAAGAACATAGATTAGTGAATTAAACAGCAGACAAACACCTCAGCCAAATAAAGTTCCAGTCCTGGCACAGCTTTTGAATTGACTGGATGACTTGAACAAGTCACTCAACACCCGTGTCCTTCAAGTCTCTGGCAGGCAAGTACCCAGTAACTCCATGAATGTGGAAGTAGTAGTTAAACAGAACAAATATTTGTTCAATTTATTATAGTCGATTTACAGTGTTGTGTTAATTTCTGTTGTACACCAAAGTGATTCAGTTATAATGCGTATACACTTTTCCTGTTCCTTTCCATATAGTTGATCAGAGGACGTTGAATATAGGTCCCTGTGTTATACAGTAGGACCTTGTTGCTTATCCATTCTGTATATAATAGCTTGCATCTGTAGTCCCAAACTCCTAATCCATGCCTCCTCCACCCCTTGGCAACCACAGGTCTTTTCTCTCTGTCTGTGAGTCTGTTTCTGTTTCATAGGTAAGTTCGTCTGTGTCGTATTTTAGATTTCACGTATCAGTGATATCATACGGCGTTTGTCTTTCTGACTTCACTTTGTGTGATAATCTCTAGGTCCATCCATGTTGTTGCAAATGGCATTATTGTGTCCTTTTTATGGCTGAGTAGTATTCCATTGTATACTTGTATACATTGTGAGTGTATATCTATACACACACATATACAACTGGGCTTCCCTGGTTTAGATTTTACAAGGTTTAATAGTCCCTCTTTAGTTATTTATTCTGGATAAGAAATGATGGTTGGTTGTACTAGAGTGATGAGAAGAAAAGAAGTGGATTAATGTGTAAGGCCTTTAAAAGGCAAACTCAGTATGGCTTGAACTACTGGATTGGGAGAGGTGGGATGAGGGAATCAAAAATGATTCTCAGGTTTCTTTCTGGCTTGTGTAAATGGATGATGTTGCCATTCACCAGGATGAGGTCCCTGGAAGAGCAAATAGGTGACAGAAATTCATACGCTCAGTTTAGGGTATGTTGGGTTCAAGATGCATTTGAGATATCCAAATGGAAATTCCAAAGTAGGCACTGACATACAGACCTAGAGGAACAGTCTAGAACAACCTGGGAGTCATGGGATATTCAGCGATTTAAAGCGCTGGTATAGACAGAACTGTAGGGATAACAGTATATGGTAAGAGGGCCTCGGACTGTGCCTTTTAAAAGGAACTGAAACATTTAAAGTCCATGTGGCAAATGTGAGTGAGATGCTGTGATCAGATGATTGATAAGAAAAGCTGGGAGAAGTGAAACAAGAATATTTCAAGATGGTGTAAGGGACTAATCAGCAAGCTCTGTGGCTTTGGGCAGTACCTGTATTCTCGACTTCTTTGTTGACAAGAGGGGTAACATCTGTCTGCGTATCTCAGGGAACTGCCATGATGCCCAGATCTCATACTGCTTGAGAAATGTTGAAATCTATTAGTTATTTTATCATATAATCACTCTCAGTTCCTAGGGATGTTTGTTTTGTTTTGAATACTTGGACCATTCACACTCTTTACTCTTCCAGGCTTCTTTAGAACAATAAAGAGCCAAAAAATATGAATTGGAACATGACGCTATTTGCAATTCTTTTGCAGAATTGCATGGGATGTGATTGTACTCAGGATCTGGAATATTTCTCCCATTTGCTTTTCTCTCCTGCCTTTCCCCTAGGAACCTGGAAGTCTCCTTTAGGACCTGTGGGTATAGGCTTGAGCACCTCAATTCTATCACTAAAACTATTCGGTAATCAGTTCTCTGTGATTAAATGGTTAGCCACAAGGTAGAAGCCTCGGGTATTCAGGGAACACCTTCCTGGTACACTCTTCCCTCACCTCTAGTGTAGTTAGTGACACATCCCAGATGCCCCACTTGGACTTCTTCCATAGTGGCCATCACGTTCTCTCAGGGAGAGGGTGGGCTAGAGGAAAATGGCCCTCCCCACAGAACGGAGGCACTGAGGCACTTCACCCAGCGAGCATCCCTCAGCCTCACTGCGGAGGAGACGAGACCTGGCTAGAACCAAACCCTCCATCTTCCTCTAAGTCACTGTGGCAACCATTCCAACCACAACAGACTACTACATACAAATGATTCATCCCTAGCCTCCTGCTTTCCTTTAAAGAGTCAGCTGTCATGAGCTGCCCTGACTCACTCGCCTTTGCTCTGGGGAAATAAGCACTCTAAAGATTC
This sequence comes from Bison bison bison, assembly GCF_000754665.1. Classification (NCBI taxonomy): domain Eukaryota; kingdom Metazoa; phylum Chordata; class Mammalia; order Artiodactyla; family Bovidae; genus Bison; species Bison bison. The sequence goes on from NW_011494961.1 coordinate 3,556,507, forward strand.
CTGAGTTCCAGGCCCCTCCCAAGCCAAGAGCCTCACGTTTTTATGATGATGCAGCACAGAGGCATCCTGGCCACCTCCCATCTGCCGTCCTGCCAGCTCCAGCACCACTGTTTCTGAACATAAGAACTAAGAAGGCAACTTGTGTCACTTTGATTATGCAGGATGAAGATTAAGCCAGTTGCAGGGATGCCAACTGTTGAAGAGCTAGTGAGTATTTGCACAGCAGTTCAGAGTGAGACGAGGCCATGTATACCCCGTGTTTCTAATACCATACTATGCTTGTGAAGGAACCCAGAGACTTTCAGAGAGTGACTCTGAACTTCTCACAGTTTGTAAACTAAGTTGGCCTAATGAGGCTCTTCAAAGGGCAGTAATCTTACATCCGTTTTTCCTTTTTTTTTTGTTCTAAAAAACTGACATTGTTTTCTATAGTTTTTACTGATTAGCCACACTGTGTCTTAGGGAATCTATTAGTTTTAAATGAGGATTTAATACAAGGAGTAAGTTTTGTATAGTCACATTTTCCTAATTTCATTTTCTGAGCTCCCCCACATCACTGTCCTGTATATTCTGGAATCGGGTCAGCTGTCATGCCTTTTTGCCAGATGTTCACACTGTTGAGGCCAGAGACAGATCCGCATTGTAGGCAGACGCTTTACCATCTGAGTCACCAGGGAAGTTCCTATTGCCTAAATAAATTTAAGCTAAAATGTGCCATTGGCACCATCCGTGTTATAGAATTATTCCCTGACACTAACTCTGTCAGTATGTTTTCATATTTGGTATATTATAGCTATTTATTCATCAAAAGAGCATGGGAAAGAAATGTTTTAAGTTTGTTTAGGAACTAAGAAACTCTATGTTATTTTTTTTCAATGTAAATGAAATAACTGAGTATGGAATCTACCCTATATGGTGATAATTATTTATACTATCAACCTTGACATTGTTAGTAACCATTTTATCAACAAACCGTATTTTATAAGGTAGTCTCAGATAGTCTCAATGAAGTCAAGTTAGGTTTTGCAGAACATTTATTTTAAATAAGGGATATTTAAACCTAGATAACCTGGAGTTTTGAAAGTGAGTGTAAACATTTAAGTTTGTGGTTAAGAATGTACTTTAAAAAGATCAGATTCATTAAAAATGCAAACTGGTTGCCTTTAATCAGTAAGAACTAAAACCAGACTTCAGTTTTTTCTATGATGAACAGCAGCCCTATTACCTCACTATAATAGAGTGGAAATAACTTTTAGTGATTACCCTGTTTATTTCTAGTGACTTAAGGAAGTACCACAATGTTCTTAAAATTCAGTGAAATTTAATTTTTAAAATATTTCATGCTTTTATTTCGTTAGTAAGAGAATAATGTTCTGAAATCAGGAAATGGTTTTCAACATCAGTTGACCAAATTCACAAACTTATTGAGCATCTGTTTTATTAAAGACATTGGATAAAGCTTTTTAGAGGATACAAAGAAATAACATGTTCTTTGCCCACAGGGAGCTTTTAATCTAACTAGGAAGACATTAGAGAGTCAACCAAGTTTAGTAATAATTTAACTAAAGAAATTGTCATGGTATATAGTATATCCTTAATTGCCAAATAATACAAAGTAGGCTTTCCAAAAAGGAAAAGAACACTTGAGGCAGATGAAATAGGTGGAATTTGAGCCAAGTCAACTATATTAACAATTTTACCAGTTGTGGGCTTGGAATAGAAGCAAATCATGTTTGATGTTAGTGTTGACAGCTATATAGGAAGGTTTCTAGCTCCATCCATAGCATTAATTCACACATTGTTTTTCCAATTTACAGTTTACGGAAGGCCATTTATCTACATATGAGGGCAATTACAGTGTTAGCGTCCCCTTTCATAGAGTTAGTTGAGCTAAACAGTAAAATAATTTTATATAAATCAAATGCCTCAATGCATTTCAGCAATACTATGAAGAAAGACATATTAGTAACATGATACTTTGACTGTCTTTTTAAATAACACAGTTGTTAATGGCAAGAGAAAAAGGTTCATAAACTCAATCATGTTGAGATAAAGATAATAAAAACTAATTTGTAAAAAAAATACAGCCTTGACCTTCCAGGTGAATGTCATTTTCTAACAAAGGGGATGCAGTGGTGCTTGCCCAACATGGACCTGCTCACTCAGGGGTCCTGTTAAAGTTAGACTGTGCATCTGCAGGTCTGAAGAAGGGCCTGAGAACAGTTTCCTGCTGTTTCTGCCAGGGTCTCGGAACAAGGACCTAACATTGATCTGAGAGCTCTGGGCAGCAAGACTGTAGAGAGGAAAACACCGCGATACTGAGAGGGCTGTCTTAAATGGGAAGTACCCTGTTTGAGGAAAATAGCAGTATCATTAGAATAATCTGATATGGCTTCTACCCTTTATTCTCACCCAACTCTTTGTCTTTGCCTTTAGCACGAAAGCAAGAGATTATCAAAGTCACTGAACAACTGATCGAAGCTATCAACAATGGGGACTTTGAAGCTTACACGTGAGTAGAGGCACATTTATTTTGCTTTCATGCATATGACTAAGTGTTTTCTATATGAATGCATTCTTCAGTGTACCTGAACTCATGTATATTCAACCCAGGCTTGACACAGTAGCTTCATTTCAAGGTATAATGCCCCAGGAGAGAAACAAGTGTATTTAAGAATGCAGAGAGAGAAGATTAGACTTCTGACAGGAAAACTGGGGATTTCTTTGTCAGAGCTCATCTCCATGTGAGAGAAGGCTTTCCAAGCAGAGCAGTCCATGAGGTTAAAAACACAAGCAATAGGAAAGCACAGAAAAAGTGCATCTGGGTTTAGGCGTGTTTTTCCTCACCGTCTGCAGAGGTGATGGGACAGAGAGAGATCAGGAGGCAACATCCAGTACAGCTGAACTTTATCTTCATCTCTTTTAGGAGTTTGTCTCTTAAATAAAATGTTCTTTAAAGAAAGGGTTCTAATGTTAAAGTACACTATAGGTATAGAGGAAGTCACTTTGAGCAAATAAAAATAAAACTTTCAAATAAATAGGGCATGGAGGATTATCGTGCAAAGAATGTGGGTCTATAAGTTAGCTATTTGAGTGGAGATAAAAATCAGTTCTCAACTTTCCATTTATACCCTGAAAGATGATGCTGTGAAAGTGCTGCACTCAATATGCCAGCAAATTTGGAAAACTCAGCAGTGGCCACAGGACTGGAAAAGGTCAGTTTTCATTCCAATTCCAAAGAAAGGCAATGCCAAAGAATGCTCAAATTACCGCACAATTGCACTCATCTCACACACTAGTAAAGTAATGCTCAAAATTCTCCAAGCCAGGCTTCAGCAATATGTGAACCATGAACTTCCAGATGTTCAAGCTGGTTTTAGAAAAGGCAGAGGAACCAGAGATCAAATTGCCAGCATCCGCTGGATCATGGAAAAAGCAAGAGTTCCAGAAAAATATCTATTTCTGCTTTATTGACTATGCCAAAGCCTTTGACTGTGTGGATCACAATAAACTGTGGAAAATTCTTCAAGAGATGGGAATACCAGACCACCTGATCTGCCTCTTGAGAAATTTGTATGCAGGTCAGGAAACAACAGTTAGAACTGGACATGGAACAACAGACTGGTTCCAAATAGGAAAAGGAGTACGTCAAGGCTGTATATTGTCACCCTGCTTATTTAACTTATATGCAAAGTACATCATGAGAAACACTGGGCTGGAAGAAACACAAGCTGGAATCAAGATTGCTGGGAGAAATATCAATAACCTCAGATATGCAGATGACACCACCCTTATGGCAGAAAGTGAAGAGGAACTAAAAAGCCTCTTGATGAAAGTGAAAGAGGAGAGTGAAAAAGTTGGCTTAAAACTCAACATTCAGAAAACTAAGATCATGGCATCTGGTCCCATCACGTCATGGGAAATAGACAGGGAAACAGTATCAGACTTTATTTTTGGGGGCTCAAAAATCACTGCAGATGGTGAGTGTAGCCATGAAATTAAAAGACGCTTACTCCTTGGAAGGAAAGTTATGACCAACCTAGACAGCATATTCAAAAGCAGAGACATTACTTTGCCAACAAAGGT